>NC_142802.1:23686282-23813782 GCF_049724085.1 Artemia sp. Qi Xiang Cuo | reverse complement strand
TGTTATAATTTGTATTTTTTTGTGTATGTGTGTGTGTGTGTGTGTAAGTTTTTGTGTGTGTGTAATTTTTGGATTGTGTTTGTGGGAGTTTTTTTTGTTTTCATGTTTTTGTTTTTGTGTATGTGTGTGTGTGTGTGTGTGTGTTAGTTTTTGTGTGTGTGTAAGTTTTGGAGTGTGTGTGTGTGAGTTTTCGTGTGTGTGTGTGTGTGTAAGTTTGTGTGTGTGTGTGTGTGTGTAAGTTTTTGTGTGCGTGTAAGTTTTTGTGTGCATGTTAGTTTTGGTGTGCATGTGTATGTTTGTGTGTGTGTGTGTGTGTGTGTGTGTGTCAGTGTTTGTGTGTGTGTGTGCATGTAAGTTTTGAAGTGTGTGTGTAACTTTTCGTGTGTTTGCTTGTTTAATTTTTCTTGTTCTTTTTTATTTTTTTTTGTGTTTGTAATTTTTTTATTTTGTTTTTTATTTTTGTTTTGTTTATTTTTTTGTTTTGTGAGTGTGTGTGTGTGTAAGTTTTTGTGCGTGTGTGTGTGAGTTTTTTGTGTTCATGTGTAAGTTTTTTTTTGTGTGTGTGTGTGTGTGTGTAAGTTTTTGTGTGTTTGTAAGTTTTGGCGTGTGTTTGTAAGTTTTCGTGTGTTTGTTTGTGTATGTTTTGTGTGTGTGTGTGTGTGTGTAAGCTTTTGTGTGCATGTAAGTTTTTGTGTGCATGTAAGTTTTCGTGTGCATGTGTAAGTTTTTGTGTGCTTCCCAAATCATAATTTTCTGAAAGGACACACCTATGAAAGGCTAAGAAATCTAGCTTAGAAAGGTCAAAAATAGCAAATTAACCATCCCAAATCATAGGTTTCAGTCAACACACACCTACGAATGGCTATGAAATCCTGCTCAGAAAAGTAAAAAAATATCAGCCCACACACCCCCAAATCATAGGTTTCAGACATCACACACCTACGAAAGACTAAGAAATCCGGTTATTAAAAGTCAGAAATAGCAAATTACACATCCCAAATCATAGGTTTCAGACAACACTCACCTATGAACGGCTAAGAAACCTAGCTCAGAAAAGTAAAAAATAGCAAACTAGTCATCCCAAACTATATGTTTCAGACAACAAACACCTATGGAAGGCTAAGAAATCCAGCTCAGAAAATTCAAAAGTAGCAATCCATCCACCCCAAATCATAGGTTTCAGACACTACACACCTATGAA
The DNA here is from genome assembly GCF_049724085.1 of Artemia sp. Qi Xiang Cuo. NCBI lineage: Eukaryota > Metazoa > Arthropoda > Branchiopoda > Anostraca > Artemiidae > Artemia > Artemia sp. Qi Xiang Cuo. Next base: position 23,812,581 of record NC_142802.1, on the reverse strand, counting down.
AGACTAAGAAATCCAACTCAGAAAAGCCTGAAATAGCAACCCACACATCCCAAATCATAGGTTTCAGACACCGCACACCTACGAAAGACTAAGAAATCCGGTTATGAAAAGTCGGAAATAGGAAATTACACATCCCAAACTATTGGTTTCAGACAACATTCACCTACGAAATACTAGAAAACCTTAGCTCAGAAAAGCCTGAAATAGCAAACTACACATCCCAAATCATAATGTTCTGACAACACATACCTATGAAAGGCTAAGAAACCTAGCTCAGAAAAGTCGAAAATAGCAAACTACACATCACAAATCATAGTTTTCATACCCAACACACCTATTAAATAATAATAAATCTAACTCAGAAAATCACGAAATAGTAATTTACATATCCCAAATCATAAGTTTCAGACAGCATTCACCTACGAAATACTAAGAAACCTTAGCTCAGAAAAGTCTGAAATAGCCAACTACTCATCCCAAACTCGAAGTTTCAGACAACAAACACCTATGAGTGACTAAGAATCCTAGCTCTGAAAAGTCCAAAAAGCAAACTACACCTCCCAAATCATAATTTTCTGAAAGGACACACTTATGATAGGCTAAGAAATCTAGCTCAGAAAAGTCGAAAATAGCAAATTAACCATCCCAAATCATAGGTTTCAGTCAACACACACCTACGATTGGCTAAGAAATCAAGCTCAGACAAGTCAAAAAAATAGCAGCCCACACACCCCAAATCATAGGTTTAAGACACCACACACCTAAGAAAGACTAAGAAATCCGTTTATTAAAATAAGGAAATAGCAAATTACAGATCCCAACTCATATGTTTCAGACAACACTCACCAATGAAATGCTAAGAAAACTAGCTCAGAAAAGTCAAAAATAGCAAACTAGTCATACCAAACTATAGGTTTTAAACAACAAACACCTATGAAAGGCTAAGAAATCCAGCTCAGAAAAGTCAAAAGTAGCAATCCACCCATCCCAAATCATAGGTTTCATAGAACACACGCCTATGAAAGACTAAGAAATCCAGCTCAGAAAAGTCAAAAATAGCAAACTACATATCCCAAATCATCGGTTTCAGTCAACACACACCAACGAAAGACTAAGAAACCTAGTTCAGAAAAGTCAAAAATAGCAAACTATTCATCCCAAACTATTGGTTTCAGACAACATTCACCTACGAAATACTAGAAAACCTTAGCTCAGAAAAGCCTGAAATAGCAAACTATACATCCCAAATCATAATTTTCTGACAACGCATACCTATGAAAGGCTAAGAAATCCAGCTCAGAAAATTCGAAAATAGCAAACTACACATCCCAAATCATAGGTTTCAGACACCACTCACCTATGAAAGACTAAGAAATCCAACTCAGAAAAGTCAAAAATAACAAACTACATATCCCAAATCATAAGTTTTACTCAACACACATCAACGAAAGGCTAAGAAACCTAGCTCATAAAAGCCTGAAATAGCAAACTACTCATCCCAAACTATTGGTTTCAGACAACATTCACCTAGGAAATGCTAGGACACCTTAGCTCAGAAAAGCCTGAAGTAGCAAACTACACATCCCAAATCATAGGTTTCAGACAACACACATCAACGAAAGACGGGTGCACGGGGAGAGCATTTGAGGGTTGGTGGGCCCGTTGAGGGTGGAGGGTCGCTGGGGAGGGCGGGGGGAGCTTGGGGGACCGGGGGTGGGCATTTGGAGTCAGGGAATTGCATTTTGGGGTCTGGGTGGGCCTTTGGGGCGCCAGGGGCCTCTGTGTATGCATGGGAGCCCGTTCAGGACAGGTGGAGGGCTTTTGGGACCCCGGTGGTCCTTTGGGAGCTCGATGTGCCTTTGGGGGGCCCGGGGATGGCATTTGGGGGTCTGGGTGGGCCTTTGGGGCGCCGGTGGCCCTTTGGGAGCTTGGGGGGCCTTTGAGTGTCCGGGGGGACAGTTGGGAGCCTGGGGGACATTTGGGGCCTGGGGATGGCCGTGGGGGGCCTGGGTGGGCCTTTGGGGGACCGGTGTCCCTTTGGGAGCTTGGGGGCCTTTGAGTGTCCGGGGGGACAGTTGGGAGCCTGGGGGAGCATTTGGGGCCTGGGGATGGCCTTTGGGGGTCTGGGTGGGCCTTTGGGGGACCGGTGGAGGGCTTTTGGGAGTTTGGGAGGCTTTGAGGACCGGGGGCTTCCTTCGGGGTTGGGGTAGGAGGATTGGAACCCTTTGGGGTTGGGTTAGAGGACCTCACAACACTGTTCAAATGAAACTTGTGTATTATAACGACCACACTCAAATTCTCTTCTAAAATCTCTTCAAAAATCTTCTTTTAAAATGTCTCTATCTGTTTCGCCGAAATAGTTCCATAACCTGTCTAAAACGGTTTCGCCCAAATAATCCCTAAACGTAAATTCAGCGTGTTCCTTTGTTATTGGCATCTCTGCGCTAACGCATTTCAAATTAATATGAAACCTTTTCGCGCGCTAAAACAATTCATCGCTAAGATGTTTCTTGCCTAATTGTTTCCATGGCCTTTGGTTATTAATATCCTTTGGAGTTCAACCAGTAGAACTGTTCCCGAGGCAAAGACATTAATGATTTGGATCTATTCCTGGAGAAATGTTTCTAGGCGAAAATTTTTAAAGTCTGACAGATGATGTCATTGATTGATTGATCTGTCAAGAAAGGGGAAATTAATTTGTTGTTTCTAAGGGGAATTATTGATTCACGATAGGTGAATTGAGGTCGACAGCACAGGTGTTCTGACTCGTGACTACACCATGTGGTTTATGGTTTTCTCAGTGACAAACTTCCTGTTTTTTCAAATTCTCACTGACAAAATCAATAAAAACATATAAAAATGTGACAAAGTTCCTGTTTTTTCAAATTCTCATTGACAAAATCCATAAGAAACAGAAATAAATGTGACAAAATTCCTGTTTTTTCAAATTCTCACTGACAAAATCCATAAAATATCCATAATTTGATGTTGACATCCGAGAAAATCATCAAATAAATCGACCAACACACATATCCATCCATGAAAACAACCATAAATGTTACAAAATTCATGGTTTTTCAAGTGAGAAAATTCCTGTTTTTTCATTCTCACTGAGAAAACCATAAACCACGTGGTGATCGTCGCGCTGGTACCCCCTCCTCTACTGGCTAGTACCCTTTTTAATAGTCGAAGTGATTAGAGGGCAACTAGCCCCCCTACCCCCACGCCCATGATTCCTCCAAACACATCCAATCAAAATTTTCGATAGCCATTTTGTTCAGCGTAGTTTATTTCGAGATAGAAAAAATGTTTTTGAGGTGGACACTCCCATACAACGCTCAAGGCAAGGGTTTTAAGTTATGCCCCGGGGCCATATAAGGTTTTCATAGAAGGCGTTGTCGTAGAAACTTCAAAAAATGTTCATTCGATTGGAAATTCAAAGAGCTAGTGCCCTTTTTAATAGTCGAAAGTGATAGGAGGGCAACTAGCCACCCCCTTCCACGGCCATCATTTCCCCAAACACATCCAATCAAAATTTTGAGATATCCATTTTGCTCAGCGTAGTTGATTTCCAGATAGAAACTATGTTTTTGAGGAGGACACTCCCCCACAACCCTCAGGGCAAGGGTTTTAAGTTATGCCTGGGGGCATATAACGTTTTTATATAAGGCTTTGTCATAGAAACTTCAAAACAGGCTCATTCGATTAGAAATTCAAAGGGCTAGTACCCTTTTTAATAGTCGAAGTGATTAGAGGGCAACTTGCCCCCCCCCCACGCCCATAATTTTCCAAAACACATCCAATCAAAATTTTGAGATAGCCATTTTGTTCAGCTTAGATGATTTCCAGATATAAAATATGTTTTTCAGGAGGACACTGCCCCACAACGCTCAGGGCAAGGGTTTTAAGTTATGCCCTCGGGGCATATAAGGTGTTTAGAGAAGGCGTTGTCGTAGAAACTTCAAAAAATGCTCATTCGATTGGAAATTCAAAGGGCTAGTGCCCTTTTAATAGTCGAAAGTGATTGGAGGGCAACTAGCACCCCCCCACGCCCATCATTTCCCCAAATACATCCAATCAAAATTTTGAGATAGCCATTTTGTCCAGTGTAGTTGATTTCCAGATAGAAAACATATTTTTGAGGAGGACACTCCCCCACAACCCTCAGGGTAAGGATTATAGGTTATGCCTTGGGGGCATATAAGGTGTTTAGAGAAGGCATTGTCGTAGAAACTTCAAAACAGACTCATTTGATTTGAAATTCAAAGGGCTAGTACCTTTTTTAATAGTCGAAAGTGATTTGAGGGCAACTAACCCCCCAAACCTAACCTAACATAAACCAGAGACGACACACACACAGAGACGACACACACATAGAGACGACACACACAATAAGACGACAAACACACAGAGACGACACACACAGAGAGAGGACACACACACAGACAGCACACACATAGAGACAACACGCAGACAGAGACGACAAACACACAGAGACGTCACACACACAGAGAAGACAAACACACAGAGACGACAAACACACAAAGATGACACACACACAGAGACGACACATACACAGATACGACAAACACACAGAGACGATACACACACACAGAGACGACACACACACAGAGACTACACAGACACAGAAATGAGACACACACACAGACGACATACACACAGATACGACGAACATACAAAGACGACATACACATAGAGACGACACACATAGATATAATACACATAGATACACATAGAGATAAGGTTTTTACTGTAATCTTTGTCATAGAAACTTGAAAAAGGGCTCAAAGGGCAAAAGGGCCCAGAAGGTGCCGTATGCCATCCATAGTTTGCCACGGTGGCGCGGATTGTCATGGGGGCATCATGTTGAGGGTGGATTGCTAAAACATGAATGATTGGATTTAAAAGAATATTTTTATTATGAAAATATCTGTAAAGGCCTTTGGAATAATAAGAGTGCCAAAGGGTGCCATTTGCCATCCATAGTTTGCCTCGGTGGTGTGAATTGCCATGGGGTCATCCTGTTGAGTGTGGATTGTTAAAACATAAATCAATGGATTTAAAAGCCTATTTTTATTATGAAAGTATCTGTTAATGCCTTTGGAATAATGAGAGTGCCAGAGGTTTCCGTATGTCATCCATAGATTGCCAGAGTGGGAACCATTGCCTTGGACTAGCATTCTCTAGAGCTTAAAGATAAGGTGGGAGGTGTTAAAAGAATTTTTTTCGGGAGAGTGGGGACTGAAATCTAACATCCAAGTCAAAGAAACGATGCAGTTTCGTTAAAAAACTCTTAATCTGTTTTAAATTTAGCTCTGATATCAACACCAATCTCTAGAAATGACTGCTAGGGGGAGGGTGGGGTGTATTTTCATGATGGTGTGAAATATTCATTGTCTTGGCTGAAAGAAACGAGGACATTGTCGTTAAAGGCTCTTAATAGGGTTTAAATTTAACTCTAATATCAACCCCACCTTCTGGAAATGCTTGCTTGGCCCCTGCCCTCCCATCCTTCTTTACTTTACACATGTAATTGTTTATATTTTATCCTATGTCAGGTTTTTCATGTTTTTGCTTTTATGTTTCCATAGTCTTGTCTTAAAAGCACTGTATTTTTGGTTAAAGGATCTCAGAAATACCTACATAGTGCCTATAAATTTACATCTGATAACACCCCCTCCTCCTCTGGACTTACGTGATTGGACCCGTCCCCCCCTCAGTTGTCTTTAATATAAGCCTGGGATTGTTTATATTTTATCTTATGTCACGTTTTTTCATGTTTTGGTTTTTGTTTGTCGTGTTTTTTTTCCATTTTTCATTTTTTTTCAGGTTTTATTTCTTGTTTGTTGTGTTTTTTAACTTTTTTCTTTGTTTTAATATTGTTTGTAAATTTATTTTAATTAATAAAACTTTCATTTACAATAATCTTAATACTTTAGATTTATTGTTTAGGACAACCATGGTGTTTACACAATTTAAGCATCCCTCCCGTCTTTATCGCAAAAAAATACATTAAGAGCAATTTTGTCTAAAAAAAATATTCCCTCTGCGCGTTTTGCATCGTGATGTTACACCTAGTTATGACAAGACCAGTACGAGCTCGGAATCCTGACAGATGTGTCATGGAATAGACAGAGGTGTGTCTTATGACGTCACAGGAATGTGTTATTTCTATAACATAATGGCTAGGACAATACATAGAGTATAGCACTTTAGTCCTCTTGCTTGGGGTGCTGTCTCATTGGAAGAGAATGGACCTTTCGAGTCCCAGCGAGGACAAAGAAATAAAGAAAGAAACGCTTTGAACTTTTTGGCTAAAAATAAAATGTCAAAAAAGTGTTTTGTGACAGTGATGCGTGCCCCGTCAGTGCGTAAGATGTGAACCGCCATTGTGTAAGGTATGTGCTGTCGTTGAGTTACAAGTGGGGATTCCCCACGGGTCCCGTCTATCAGCTACATAAAATTGCGGCATCCATGTTATACCGGATGGTTTAAAAAGGGGTAAGTCGTTCGACGTCATTGAAGTCCTGAGGGGTCTGGCGTGGGAATTCATCATCTAAAATAAGATTGCGTCAAGCATATTGCACCTGGAAACAGGTGACCGCAATCCTCAGGTGCGACGGACTCCATTTATTGCTACTTGTGTATTTTACCGACCACACTCTGATTAACCATATAAAAAATATTGGAACACCTGGAACCAGGTAGTTTTGCCAGGGCATGTTGTCAGAATCTTGTCAGCCGACCGGTAGAAACAGGGCATGGTGTCGGAATCTTGCCAGGGCTGTCTTGACGCAAAAGGCTCCCGTTGAAATCCCATGCTGTTTTCCCTATCTCAGGTCATTTAAAATCCTTTGCTATTTTTCCTATGAGCCTATTTAAAGTGTGAGGATGTGACGTCAGGGGGTTGTCATCAGGGGGCTGACGTCAGAGGGCTGTAATGGGAATTCTATGGGAAACTACTATGAATATCTTTAAAATCCTATGCTATTTTTTCCTAGGGATGCTTTTAAAATCCCATGCTAATTTCCTAGGGATGCCTTTAAAAGAGTAGAGATGCCTCATGAGCTCCGATCAGCACACCATATATGGGCATAGAGTCATTAGGGAGAATGATTGCGTAATCGGTCAATGACCTCTTTCTCCAGGTGTGTTTTTGGCACGCTCTTAGCGAATATCAATGTCAATGTTGTTATTGTTTTCAAGGCCAAATGTCAAGGTCAATGTTGTTGTTGTTTTGAACAGTCATTAGAGAGAACACGTGGTTAATGGGGTCAATGTTGTTGTCGTTCGAAGCAAAGTTAATGACACTTCCTTCCAGTTCGAGCCAGATGTTATGATCCGGAAATAGTATTTGTTGTTGTTATTTGAGCCAAATGTTGTTGTCGTTCGAAGCAAGTTAATGACACTTCCTTCCTGTTTGAGGCAGATGTTATGATCCGGAAATAGTATTTGTTATTGTTATTCGAGCCAGATGTTATGAGGTTCCCGGAAACAGTTAATTAATGTCTGACAGATGACGTCAAGTTAATTAATGTCCTTGCATTTCCAAAGAGAATTGTCACCGAGAAACAGTTAGATCACACATGATGTCATGATTGATTGATTGGCACAAAAGGGGAATTAATTTGTTGTTCTATAGAGAATTGATTCACGAAAGGGAAATTAATTTGTTGTTTCTAACAAGAGAATCGTTTCCAAGCAGACGTATTGATCTTAGCGCGCGAAAAGGTTTCCAAATAATTTGAAATGCATTGGCGCAGAGATGCCAAACAAAAGGAACATGCCGAAATTCCGTTTAGGGTTAATTTTGGCGAAACCGTTTTAGCTATTTTATGGAATTATTTCGGCGAAACAGCTAGAGACATTTTAAAAGGTGATTTTTGAAGAGATTTTGGAAGAGGTTTTGAGTGTGGTCGTTATAATACACAAGTTGTATTTTAACAGTGTTGTGAGGTCCTCTACCCGAACCCCAAAGGCTTCTCATACCCCACCCTAACCCCGAAGGAAGCCCCCGGTCCTCAAAGGCCCACCCAGACCCCCAAAGGCCCACCCAGACCCCCAAAGGCCAACCCCGGGTCCCCCAAAGGCCCCTCGAGCACCCCAACGCCCCACGGGCTCCCAAAGGCCCTCCACCGGTCCCCAAATGTCCCCCAAGCCCTCAACAGCCCTCCCTGTGCCCCAAAGGCCCTCCCTGGGCCCCCCCGTCCCACCCTGGCCACCCCCGTCCCTCTCTGTTCCCCACAGGCCCTCCCCCGGCCCCTCCAAGGCCCCCCAAGGTCTCAAAGGGCCTCCGGAGCCCCCAAAGGCCCACCCAGACCCCCAAAGGCCATCCCCGGGCCACCCAAAGGCCCTCCCCAGGCGTTCAAAGGCCCTCCCATGGTCCCCAAGGGGCCCCCCGGCTCCCCACAGGCCCCCCCGGCCCCCCCCCGGCGGACCCCCGCCCCCCAAGTGCCCCCCGACTCCCCACGGACCCAAGGGGGCCCCCAGGGCCCCCCCCCCCCCAACACGCCATACCCCCGTCCCCAAGGCCCTCCCCCGGCCCCCAAGGTCCCCCAGGCCCCCCCAAGCCCTCCCTGTGCCCCCAAGGCCCGCCCCGGGCCCCCCAAAGCCCCATCGAGCTCCCAAAGGACCAACGGGGTTCCAAAGGCCCTTCCCCGGTCCCCAAAGGTCCCCCCGGCCCCCCACTGCCCCCCCGGACCTCCAAAGGCCCACAGGGCTCCGAAAAGAACCCCGGGCTCCCAGGGACCCTCCCCCGGTCCACAAAGGTCACCCGGGCTCCCAAAAGACCACTCAATCCTCAAGGGCCTCCGGATCCTCAAACGCCCTCCCTTGGCCCCAAAGGTCCTCCCCCGGTCACCATACATGCACACACAAACTTACACACACACAAAAACTTACACACACACACAAAAACTCACACACACACACGAAAACTTACACACACATGAAAACATACACACACACGCCAAAACTAACACACACAAAAACTTACATGCACACAAAAACTTACATTCAAACAAAAACTTACACACACACACACACACACACACACACAAACTTATACACACACACACACAAAAAATTACACACACACACTCAAAAACTTACACACACACAAAAACTTACACACACACACACACACACACACAATAACACATGAACACAAAAAATCTCAGACACACACGCACAAAAAATTTCACACACACACACACACACACAAAACTAACACACACACACACACACGAAAAATAACACACACACGCCAACACAAACACGCACAAAAAATTACACACACACACACACACAAAAAAACATACACAAGCACACGAAAACTTACATTCACAAAAAAACAAACATCCAAACAAAAAATTACACACACACACACACAAACACACACAAAACTAACACACAAACAAAAAAAAAAACACACACACACACTCAAACACTTACACACACACAAAAACATACACACACACACACAAAAAATTACACATGAACACAAAAAAACTCACACACACACGCACAAACAATTACACACACACACACACACACACTCACAAAACTTACACACACACACACACACACACGAAAACTAACACACACACGCCAAAACATACACACACACAAACTAACACAGACACACGAAAACAAAAACACACACACACGAAAAATTATAAACAAACGACAAAACTTACACACACACACAAACACACAAACTTACACACACACAAACAAATACACACACACATACACACACACACACACAAAAACTAACACAACCACACGAACACTAACATGAACACAAAAACTTACATGCACACAAAAACTTACACACACACACACACACACAAAACATACAAACACACACACACACACACACGGAAACTCACACACACACGAAAACACTTATACACACACACAAAAACTTACAAACACACACATATAAACTAAAATACACATGAACACAAAAAAAACTCACACACATGAACACACATATACACACACACACACGAAAACAAACACACACAAACCAAAACAAAAAAACACACAAACATAGACAAACACACAATCAAAATCAAAAATAAAAAACAAAAAAAACACACAAACACAAACAAAAACACTCAGAAAAAAAAACAAAAAAACACTAACACACACACACACAAACACACAAACATACACACACAAGCAAAAACTTACACACACAAAAAATTACACACAAAAACAAAATATATCAAAAAACATAAACAAATTAAATGAAAACACCCAAATACATGCTATATCACAATTACACACACACAAACACTTACACACACACACACAAAAAACTTAACAAAACCACATAACGCATCGAAAAAAACACAATTACACACACACACACACAACGGATTCCAAACAACCACACATACCCGCACCAAGACACTATAACATACACACGCAAACTTACATGCACACAAAACTTACATGCACACAAAAACTTACACACACACACAAAAACTTACACACACACACACAAAAACTTACACACACACACACACACACACACACACACACACACACACACACACACACACACACAAACTAACAAATGAACACTAAAACTCACATGCACACAAAAACATACACACACACACACGAAAACTTACTCACACACACGTAAAAACTTACACACACAAAAGCTTAGGCACACAAAAACTTACACACACACACACACACAAAAACTTACACACACACACGTCAAAACTTACATGCACACAAAAACTTACACATACACACACACACAAACTTACACACCCAAACACACACAAAACTAACACAAACAAAAAATTACACACACACACACCAACCCACACAAACTTACACACACACACACACAAAACTTACACCCACACACAAAAGCATAGACAAACAAAAACTTACATACACACACAAAAAATTACACCCACACGCAAAAACTTACATGCACACAAAAACTTACATGCACACAAAAACTTACACACACACACACAAAAACTTACACACACACACACACACAAAACTTACACACACACACAAACTGACACACACACAAAAACTTACACACACACACACACACATCCACACACACAAAAACATACACAAGAACACAAAAAACTAACATCCACAAACAAAAGCTTAGACACACAAAAACTTACACACACACACACACAAACATACACAAACACGCAAAAACAAACATGCACACACAAAATAACATGCACACAAAAACTTACACACACACAAAAACTTACACACACTCACAAAAACTTACACACACACACAAAAACTTACACACACACACACGCATGAAAACTTATACACACACGCAAAAACTTACACACACACAACAAAACTTACACACACACACACAAAAACGAACACACACACACACACAAAAACTAACACATGCACACGAAAACTGACATGCACACAAAAACTTACATGCACACAAAAACTTACACACACACACACACACACACACACACAAACTTACACACACACTACAAAACTTACACACACACAAAAACTTACACACACACACAAACACACACAAGCAAAAACTTACACAAGAACACAAAAAAACTCACGCACACACACCCACAAAAACTAACAAACACACGCCAAAACTAACACACACAAAAACATACACAGGCACACAAACAGTTACACACACACACAAACAACATCAGACACACACACACCAAAAAATAAACACACACACACACACACACACACACACACACACACACACACACACACACACACACACACACACACAAAAACTTACACATGCACACGAAAACTTACATGCACACAAAAACTTACATGCACACAAAAACTTACACACACACACACACAAACTTACAAACACACACACACACACACGAAAACTCACACACACACGCCAAAACTTACACACACACACAAAACTTACACACACACACATACACAAAAACTTACACATGAACACAAAAAACTCACACACACATGCACAAAAACTTACACACACACACACACACACACAAACTTACACACACACACACACGAAAACTTACACACACACGCCAAAACTTACACACACAAAAACTTAGACACACACACACACACACACACACACAAACTTACAAACACAAACACACAAAAAAAAAACACAAAAAAAAACATAAACACACACACACACAAAATTACACAAAAACACAAAAAACTTATATCCACACGCAATATCTTAGACACACAAAAACTTACACACACACACAAAAACTTACACACACACACACACAAAAACTTACGCACACACAAAAACTTACACACACACACACACAAAAACTTACACATGCACACGAAAACTTACATGCACACAAAAACTTACATGCACACAAAAACTTACACACACAAACACACACAAAACTCACACACACACACACACAAAAACTTACACACACAAACAAACAAACAAACACACACAAAAAAACTTACACATTAACACAAAAAAAATTAACACACACACACACACAAAAACTTACAAACACACATTCACACAAAAAACTTACACACACACTCACGAAAACTCACACACACACGCCAAAACTTACACACACAAAAACTTACACACACACACACACACACACACACACGCACAAACCTTACACACACAAACAAATACACACACACACACACAAAAACAAAAAAAATGACAAACACCAACAAAAACTTAAAACATCACAAAAAATCTTAGACACACAAAAACTTACACACACACACACAAAAACATACACCCACACGCAAAAACTAACATGCATACAAAAACATACATGCACACAAAACTTACACACACACAAAACTTACACACACGCACAAAAACTTACCACACACACAAAACTTACACACACACACACACACACACACACACACAAAAAAACTTACACATGCACACGAAAACTTACATGCACACAAAAACTTACACACACACACACACACACATGAAAACTTACACATGCACACGTCAAAACTTACACACACAAAAGCTTATACACACAAAAACTTACACACACACACACACACAAAAACTTACACCCACACGCAAAAACTTACATTCACACAAAAACTTACATCCACACAAAAACTAACACACACAAAAACTTTAATACACTCACAAAAACTTACACACACACACAAAAACTTACACACACACACACACGAAAACTTACGCACACACACGAAAACTTACACACACACACTCCAAAACTTACACACACACACAAAAACTTACACACTTACCATATCACAGTTACATTGTCTTAATTTTTCAAATTTCATTTGAATTTCTGTCGTGAAATGCAAGAGTTGGAATATTTCAGTAGTGACTTGTTGTGCTTTACCTTCTCACAGTTACATTCTCTTGATTTTTCGAAGTTCATGAAATGCAAGAGTTGGAAAATTGGGGTCTTAGTCCACCAGCCCGAATGGTGGAAATCCACTAGCTCACTATTGGGGTCCCACTCAACCAGCCTGAAGGGTGGAAATTCACTAGCTCAGTATTGGGGTCCCACTCCACCAGCCTGAAAGGTGGAAATTCACTAGCTCAGAATTGGGGTCCTAGTCAACCAGCCTGAATGGTGGAAATCCACTAGCTCTATATTGGGGTCTCAGTCCACCAGCCTGAATGGTGGAAATTCACTAGCTCAGAATTTGGGTCTGAGTCCACCAGCCTGAATGGTGGAAATCCACTAGCTCAATATTGGGGTCTCAGTCTACCAGTCTGAATGGTGGAAATTCACTGTTTAAGTTAGGTTAGGTTAACTTATCATGAGCTCTCATGATAAGTTAACCTAACCTTTTCCGGCGAGTATGGTTAGGTTAGGCTAGATTAAGTTAGGTTAGGTTAAGTTAGGTTAGGTTAGCCCATGTACGCTTCACTTAGGTTAGCTTAGGTTAGGTGTATGATTAGGTTAAGTTAGGTTAGATTAAATTAGGTTAGGTTAAGTTAGGTTAGGCTAGGTTAGCCTACGTACGCGCGCGTACGTAGGCTCACCTTGCCTAACCTAACTTAACCTAACCGAATTTAATCTAACCTAACCTAACCTAATCATACACCTAACTTTTTGCCTGTCTCTCACCTAACCTAAGCTAACCTAAGTGAAGCGTACATGGGCTAACCTAACCTAACTTAACCTAACCTAACTTAATCTAGCCTAACCTAACCATACTCGCCGGAAAAGGTTAGGTTAACTTATCATGAGCGCACATGATAAGTTAACCTAACCCTAACTTAAACAGTGAATTTCCACCATTCAGACTGGTAGACTGAGACCCCAATATTGAGCTAGTGGATTTCCACCATTCAGGCTGGTGGACTAAGACCCAAATTCTGAGCTAGTGAATTTCCATCATTCAGGCTGGTGGACTGAGACCCCAATAGCGAGCTAGTGTATTTCCACCATTCAGGCTGCTGGACTATGACCCCAATACTGAGCTAGTGAATTTCCACCGTTCAGGCTGGTGGAGTGCGACCCCAATATTGAGCTAGTGTATTTCCACCGTTCAGGCTGGTGGAGTGTGACCCCAATACTGAGCTAGTGGATTTCCACCATTCGGGCTGGTGGAGTAAGACCCCAATTTTCCAACTCTTGCATTTCATGAACTTCGAAAAATCAAGAGAATGTAACTGTGAGAAGGTAAAGCACAACAAGTCACTACTGAAATATTCCAACTCTGGCATTTCAATACAGAAATTCAAATTAAATTTGAAAAATTAAGACACATTAACGATGATATGGTAATTTTTTCAGTTTTTGTGTGTGTGTGTACGTGTTATCGTGTGAGTGTGTAAGTTTTTGTGTGTTTGCGTAATGGTTCTGGGGGGTGTCTGTTTTTAAGTTTTTGTGTGTGTGTGTATGTGTTTTTGCGTGTATGTTAGTTTTTGTGTGTGTAAGTTTTTGTGTGCATGTAAGTTTTTGTGTGCATGTAAGTTTTTGCGTGTGGGTGTAAGTTTTTGTGTGTGTGTGTGTGTGTAAGTGTTTGTGTTTGTAATATTTTGTGTGTGTAAGTTTTGTCGTGTGTGTGTTAGTTTTAATGTGTGTGTGTGTGTGTGTGTGTTAGTGTTTGTGTTCTTTTTTTTTTTAGTTTGATTGTGTAAGTTTTTTTTTGTGTGTGTGTGTGTGTGTGTGTAAGTTTTTGTGTGTGTGTAAGTTTTTTTGTGTGTGTGTAATTTTTTGTGTGTGTGTGTAAGTTTTTGTGTTTGTGTAAGTTTTTTTTTGCATTTTTATTTTTGTGCTCATGTAATTTTTTGCGTGTGTGTGTAAGTTTTTGTGTGTGTGTGTTTGTGTTGTGTGTGTATGCTTTTGTGTGTGGTTGTTTGTTTTTGTGTGTGTGTGTAAGTGTGTTTGTGTGTGTGTGTGTGTGTGTGTAAGTTTTTGTGTATGTGTGTGTAAGTTTGTGTGTGTGTGTGTGTGTGTGTCTGTTTGTTATTTTTTGTGTGTGTAAGTTTTTGCGTGTGTGTGTGAGTTTTCGTAATTGTGTGTGTTAGTTTTGTGTGTGATTGTGTGTTTGTTAGTTTTTGTGTGTGTGTGTGTGTGAATTTTTTTTTTTGTATTGTTTTATTTTTTGTTTGTGTGTGTGTGTTTATGTGTGTGTGTGTGTGTAATTTTTCGTTTGTGCGTGTTTGTTAGTTTTTTTTTGGTTTTTGTGTTTTATTTTTTTTGTGAATGTAAGTTTTTGTTTTCTTGTAAGTTTTCGTGTGCATGTGTAAGTTTTTGTGTGTGTGTGTGTGTAAGTTTTTTTGTGTGAGTAAGTTTTGGTGTGTGTGTGTGTGTGTAAGTTTTTGTGTGTGTGTGTAATTTTTTTTTTGTATAATCTATTGAGTTTGGATATAAGTTTTTTTTGTGTTTGTGTAAGTTTGTGTATGTGTGTGTGTGTAAGTTTTTTTGTGTGTTAGTTTTTTTTGTGTGTGTGTGTGTAAGTTTTTTTGTGTGTGTGTGTGTGTGTGTGTTTTTTTTTTTTTTTGTTTTAGTTTTGGCGTGTGTGTAATTTTTATTGTGTGTTTGTGTTTAATTTTTGTGTGTGTGTGTGTGTGTGTATGTGTAAGTTTTTGTGCATGTGTGTGTGAGTTTTTTGTGTTCATGTGTAAGTTTTTGTGTATGTGTGTGTGTGTAAGTTTTTTTGTGTGTGTGTTAGTTTTTGCGTGTGTGTGTGTGTTTTCGTGTGTGTGTGTGTTTGTGTGTAAGTTTTGTGTGTGTGTGTGTGTGTAAGTTTTTGTGTGCATGTAAGTTTTTGTGTGCATGTAAGTTTTCGTGTGCATGTGTAAGTTTTTGTGTGTGTGTGTGTGTGTGTGTGTATGTTTGTGTGTGTGTGTTAGTTTTTGTGTGTGTGTGTGTGTGTGTGTTAGTTTTTGCGTGTGTGTTTTATTTTTAGTTTTTGTTTGTGTGTAAGTGTTAGTGGGAATGTGTTTGTTTGTGTGTGTGTAAGTTTTTGAGTGTGTGTGTATGAGATCGTTAGTATGTGTGTGTGATTTTTTTTGTTTGCTTGTGTTTGTGAGTGTGTCTTTTTGTGTTTTTGTGTGTGTTTGTGTGCTTTTGTTCTTTTTTTATTTAGTTTTTGTGTAAGTTTTTATGTGTGTGTGTGTGTGTGTGTGTGTGTGTAAGTTTTTGTGTGAATGTAAGTTTTTGTGTGAATGAAAGTTTTAGTGTTAATGTGTAAGTTTTTGTGTGTGTGTGTGTGTAATTTTGTTTGTGTGTTTGTGTATTTTTTTGAGTGTGTGTGTAAGTTTTGTGGTGTGTGTTTAAGTTTTAATGCGTGTGTGTGTGTGTAAGCTTTTGTGTGTGTGTGTAAGTTTTTGTGCGTGTGTTTAAGTTTTTGTGAGTGTGTAAGTTTTTGTGTGAATGTGAGTTTTTGTGTGAATGTAAGTTTTTGTGTGTTTGTCTAAGTTTTTGTGTGTGTGTGTAAGTTTTTGTGTGTCTTATCTTTTGTGTTTGGTTTTAAGTTTTTTTTGTGCATGTGTAATTTTTTGTTTGTGTGTGTGTGTTTGTATTTTTTTTTTTTTTTGCTTTTTTAAGTGTTTTTTTGTTTTTTATTTTTTTGTTTGTTTGTGTTTTATTTTTTTTGTTTGTGTTTTATTTTTTGTGTGAATGTAAGTTTTTTTGTGCATGTAAGTTTTTGCGTGTGGGTGTTTGTTTTTGTGTGTGCGTGTAAGTTTTTGTGTGTCTAAGCTTTTGTGTGTGGGTGTAAGTTTTGTGTGTGTGTGTGTGTCAGTTTGTGTGTGTGTGTGTGTGTGTGTGTAAGTTTTTGTTTGTTTAATTTTTGTGTGTGTGTGTGTGTGTAAGTTTTTGTGTGTGTGTGTATGTGTAAGTTTTTGTGTGCATGTAAGTTTTGAAGTGTGTGTGTATGTTTTTGTGTGTGTGTGTGTGTGTGTAAGTTTTTGTGTGTCTAAGCTTTTGTGTGTGTGTAAGTTTTGACGTGTGTGTGATTAAGTTTTCGTGTGTGTGTGTGTGTAAGTTTTTGTGTGCATGTGAGTTTTCGTGTGCATGTGTAAGTTTGTGTGTGTGTGTGTGTAAGTTTTTGTGTGTCTGTGTGTGTGTGTGTGTGTGTGTGTTAGTTTTTGTGCGTTTGTGTAAGTTTTTGTGTGAATGTAAGTTTTTGTGTGCATGTAAGTTTTTGCGTGTGGGTGTAAGTTTTTGTGTGTGCGTGTAAGTTTTTGTGTGTCTAATAATTTGTGTGTGTGTGTAAGTTTTTGTGTGTCTAAGCTTTTGTGTGTGGATGTAAGTTTTTTTTGTGTGTGTGTGTAAGTTTTTGTGTGTGTGTAAGTTTTTGTGTGCATGTAAGTTTTTGTGTGCATGTAAGTTTTTGCGTGTGGGTGTAAGTTTTTGTTTGTGTGTGTAAGTTTTTGTGTGTGTCAGTTTTTGCTTGTGTGTGTTTTTGTTTGTTTTTTTTGGTGGGTGTGGGTGTGTGTTTTTGTTTTTTTTTGTGTGTTTTTTTTTGTGTTTTTTAGTTTGTGTGTTTGTGTGTGTTTGTGTGTGTGTGTGTCTTAGTTTGTTTGCGTGTAAGTGTTTGCGTGTTTGAGTAAGTTTTCGTGTGTTTGTGTATGTGTTTTATTTTGTTTGACTGTGTTTGTGTGTTTTTTTTTTATGTTGTTATTTTTTTTTTATGTGTGTGTGTTTTAGTTTTTGTGTGTGTGTGTAATTTTTTGATTGTGTGTGTGTGTTTTATTGTTTGAGTGTGTGTGTTTTTAAGTTTTGTGTGTGTGTGTGTGTAAGTTTTTGTGTGAATGTTATTTTTTGTGTTATTTTTAGTTTTCTTGTGTTTGTGTAAGTTTTTGTGTGTGTGTGTGTTTGTGTATGTGTGTAAGTTTTTTTGTGTGTGTTAGTTTGTGTGTGTGTGTGTGTGTGTGTGTGAGTTTTTGCGTGTGTGTATAAGTGTTCTTGTGTGGGTGTGTTAGTTTTTGTGTGATTGTTTATGTTTTTGTGTGTGTTATTTTTGGTGTGTGTGTGTTAGTTTTCGTGTGTGTGTGTGTGTGTGTAAGTTTTGTGTGTGTGTGTGTGTGTGTGTGTGTAAGTTTTTGTGCGTGTGTGTGTGAGTTTTTTGTTTTCATGTGTAAGTTTTTGTGTGTGTGTGTTTTAGTTTTTGTGTGTGTGTAAGTTTTGGTGTGTTTGTGTGAGTTTTTGTGTGTGTGTGTTTGTAATTTTTGTTTTTGTGTGTGTGTGTGTGTGTGTTTTTGCTTTTGTGAATTTCTTATTTTGTGTGAATTTAAGTTTTGGTTTGATTGTGTAATTTTTTTTGTTTGTGTGTGTGTGTGTTAGTTTTTGTGTTTGTTATTTTTGGCGTGTGTGTGTAAGTTTTAGTGTGTGTGTGTGTGTGTAAGTTTTGTTTGTGTGTGTGTGTGTGTGCAAGTTTTTGTGAGTGTGTGTGTGAGTTTTTTTGTGTTCATATGTTAGTTTGTGTGTGTGTGTGTGTGTGTGTGTGTGTATTTGTGGGTGGTGGGTGATTTGGGTGCGTGTGTGTGTGTAAGTTTTTGTGTGTTTGTGTGTGTAAGTTTTGTGTGTGTGTGTGTGTGTGTAATGTTTTTTTATAATTTAATTTTTGTTTTTCATTTCATATTTATGTTGTTTGATTTTTGTCTTGTGTGAGTCATTTTTCTTGTGTGTGTAAGTTTTAGTGTGTGTGTGTGAGTTTTTGTGTGTGTGTGTAAGTTTTTGTGTGTGTGTAAGTTTGTGTGTGCATGTATGGTGACCGGGGGAGGACCTTTGGGGCCCAGGGAGGGCGTTTGGGGATCCGGAGGCCCTTGAGGATTGAGTGGTCTTTTGGGAGCCCGGGGGACCTTTGTGGACCGGGGGAGGGTCCTTGGGAGCCCAGTGGTCTTTTGGGAGCCCTGTGGGCCTTTGGCGGTCCGGGGGGGGCCGTGGGGGGCCGGGGGGACTTTTGGGGCCCGGGGGAGGGCCGTTGGGACCCCGTTGGGCCTTGGGGCGCTCGAGGGGGCTTGGGGGGGCCCGGGGATGGCCTTTGTGGCACAGGGAGGGTTTTTGGGGGTCTGGTGGACCTTTGGGGACGGGGGAGGGCCTTTGGGGCTCGGGTATGGCCTTTTGGGGGGGGGGGGGCCGTTTGGGCCCCGGTGGGTCGTGTGGGAGGCCGGTGGACGTGTGGGGGCCGGGGTAAGCCGTGTGGGGGTCCGGGGGGCCATTGGGGAGCGTGGGGGACGTTTGGGGACCGAGGGAGGGTCTTTGAAAGCCTGGGGAGGGCCTTCGGGTGGCCCGGGGATTGCCTTTGGGGGTCTGGGTGGGCCTTTGGGGGCTCCGGAGGCCCTTTGAGACCTTGGGGGGCCTTTGGGGGCCCGGGGGAGGGCCTTTGGGGCACCGGGAGGGCCGTTGGGGCCCAGGGAGGGCCTTTGGGGCACTGGGAGGGCCGTTGGGGCACAGGGAGGGCAGTTGCGGGGTTGGGGGACATTTGGGGCCCGGTGGAGGGCCTTTGGGATCCGGTGGGGCCTTGGGGAGCGCGTTGGGCGTTGGGGGGGGGCCGGGGGTGGGCCTTGGGGGGGCGGGGGGGGCGGGTGGGGGGGGGGGGGGGCCTTGGAGCCCGGGGGGCGTCCTGCGGGGTTGAGGTGGGGTATGAGAAGCCTTTGGGGTTGGGGTAGAGGACCTCACATCACTGTTAAAATACAACTTGTGTATTATAACGACCACACTCAAAACCTCTTCCAAAATCTCTTCAAAAATCACCTTTTAAAATGTCTCTAGCTGTTTCGCCGAAATAGTTCCATAAAATAGCTAAAACGGTTACGCCAAAATTAACCCTAAACGGAATTTCGGCATGTTCCTTTTGTTTGGCATCTCTGCGCCAATACATTTCAAATTATTTGGAAACCTTTTCGCGCGCTAAGATCAATACGTCTGCTCGGAAACGATTCTCTTGTTAGAAACAACAAATTAATTTCCCTTTCGTGAATCAATTCTCTATAGAACAACAAATTAATTCCCCTTTTGTGCCAATCAATCAATCATGACATCATGTGTGATCTAACTGTTTCTCGGTGACAATTCTCTTTGGAAATGCAAGGACATTAATTAACTTGACGTCATCTGTCAGACATTAATTAACTGTTTCCGGGAACCTCATAACATCTGGCTCGAATAACAATAACAAATACTATTTCCGGATCATAACATCTGCCTCGAACAGGAAGGAAGTGTCATTAACTTTGCTTCGAACGACAACATCATTTGCCTCGAATAACAATAACAAATACTATTTTCGGATCATAACATCTGCCTCGGACAGGAAGGAGATGTCATTAACTTTGCCTTGAACGACAACAACATTGATCCCATTAACCACGTGTTCTCCCTAATGACTCTGTTCAAAACAACAACAACATTGACCTTGACATTTGGCCTTGAAAACAATAACTACATTGACCTTGACATTCTCTAAGAGCGTGCCAAAAACACACCTGGAGAAAGAGGTCATTGACCGATTACGCAATCATTCTCCCTAATGACTCTATGCCCATATATGGTGTGCTGATCGGAGCTCATGAGGCATCTCTACTTAAAAGCCGTGATAAAAAAAATACTGAAACACAGGCAATCCTGGGAATCTTACCAATACTGAAACGAAATTGCGTCACCTGGTCTCAGAAACAGGGATGCGCTGTTAAGCCTTCTTCTTGCACCGTTAGACCATTGGAAAAAAAAATAGTAACACCTAGGGATGTCTTTAAACCTGAAATGACCCCACTGCTGGAACTGTAATCTAATTCTCAACGATGATCTCATATTTCCAGTGACATACCTTCATTCAAAAAATTAATTTCGAGAAAATATACAATATTTTTTGTTTTTAAAGTATTTGTAGAATCGAGAATACGCTGAATAAGATGGTTCAGTTCATATTATACGAACTGTCCTGTGAAATATATTCTAGTTTAATTTGTAGAAATAATGACAAACGAAGGAATGTAGTTTGGATAGTCTAAGGCTTTGGAGATAATTTCTTTCAATTGTTATGCAAGATAATTTTTACTTTCCAACTCAAAATACTATGCAGAAAAAAATCTTTCATTTATCTTTACTACGGTAAAAACAGTTGAATTTTATCTCCAACCTCTTAGAGATACCGATGAGAATATACTCCTCAGACTTAAGGTATGTGACAAAGTTGCTACTAGGTCACAGTGGCAGCTTCATCCTGGTCAACCTTCTCTGATAAAACATTAATTTTGATACAAAAGAGTCTGTAGTCTTAAAAATCTTTTTTTTTATTAATAACTATTTGTTTTGTGTGTCTTATTTCTTGTTTTGATAAGATTTTCTTTCTGCGTTATGTGCTGTTAAACACAAGTTTTGTATAAATCGTGTTTCAGTCTCCCATTATTAAGGCCTAAGCATATTAGTAGTCTAGTATTAAATAGTCCTATGACTGAATCCTTATTTGGGCATTAAAGCTTACCTATACCACAGCGATTATACCTTTATCTGAGCATTAAAGCTTACCCATACTAGAGAAGATACACATGAGACTTGTCCAACTTAAATGTCAGATGAAACTACAGAGAGTACATCTATTTTTGCACATAGCCATGTAGGTCCTAGCAACCAGCCATAACAACCAAATCCAATATAAGGCTGGATTTTCAACGTAATTCTTACGCACTAAATTTTGCAAATACTCCAAAGGATACACCAAGATTTGGACACTATAGGTTGCTTATACTAAACTAGAGCATTGACCTACTTACATAACCAGCCACCCAGACAGGTATCCAACGCTTTTTGTTGAAAGACCTATATATTCCTGTCAGGACATGATAATCAAATATTTTATCTTCACTGAATAAAAGAAATGACCAAACATTATAATGCTTAATATTAAAGTCATGACAATTATATGAATAATTTTTTTGTCTTTTTGAAAATATTTTTTAGCATTGGGCATGCATAAAGTTAAAATTAATAAAGCCGTATATATTTTAAGAAGTGATATTACAGCCCTTGGTCATCGATAACCCAACCTCCAAGGGACCCAATGCCTCCCCCCCTATCATTTTTGTACTTAGTTTTTCTTTAACTTTTACTTTTTTTATTTTATTTTTTTACTTTAAATTTTTTAATGAAATAAAATGATATATAAATATCCTTAAAATAAACAATATTCTCTTGTGATATTTTCAAAATACGTAATGAAGATGATAAGGATAAATTAGTCGTGAATTTTCTTATTAGAAAAATAATGTTTGAAAGTAACATTTTTTTTCTTTTTAACTGATTTTTTTCGGACTCAGAATTGTTAGGCAATTAGTAGCTGGTTCTGTCAAGTGATATTTTTGGAAGGCCGCTATATGATAATAGGTTGTGATAATGATAAAATTTTTAGCCAAGAATTTCCAAAACTTGTGTTATATTACTGAAACTTTGCGTGGTATTATCAAAATCTTGTCAGATATTATGAGAATCCTCTAGGGTATTACCAAAATCTTGCAAGGTAATTAAAGCAAAATAAAATCAAAATAAAAAGAGCATTGGCAGATAATATCACCAAGGAATACAAAGACAAATAGATGAATAAAAGAGCGTATGTGAACATTGTTAGTACCACTGATGGTATACCAACAGATACAGTCAATAAACCCAATCATACCAAATTCAATAGACGTATTGAGCCTTTGGATGACACCACTGTAAAATTGTGTATGACTCAAAATGGATTAATGATTATTTTACTAATTACGAACTAAGAGAAAAAAAATACCTACACTGTCAAGAGAGAAAATGATCAATTATTTTATGGAACTGATTCAAATGTCCGTAGATGTTCAATGATATTAATAATGTGTAATATTGAATGTAAAATTGTTTCAATAAAAAATTTTCTTCGCATTTTGGGGTTATGATAGGGATTTTAACTGGTTTATATTAGATTTTGTTAAGAACACGCAAGATTTTGATATTAACATAAAAGATTTAGATAATGCCAGAGAGGATTCTCATAATATCTGATAAGATTTTGATAATACTAGACAAGATTTTGATAATACAATGCAAAATGTTTGATAATATCAGACAAAATTTTGATAATACCGTACAACATTTTGATAATACTTGACAAAATTTTGATAATATCGCATACGATTTTGATAGCACCGTGCTAGATTTTGATAATATCAGACAAGTTTTGGTAAAACTAGAAAATATTTTGTTAATATGAGGTAAGATTTTGATAATACCACACAGAATCTTGTTATTTCCTTGAAAGATTTGGGTAATGCCAAAGAGGAGTCTCAAAATATCTGACAAGATTCTGATAATACCACGCAAGATTTTGATAATACTTGGCAAGATTTTGATAATACCACATACGATTTTGATAGCACCTTGCTAGATTTGGTTAATATCAGACAAGTTTTGATAGTACAAGAAAGGATTCTGTTAATATGAGGTAAGATTGTGATAATACCACATAACATTTTGTTATTTCCTTGCAAGATTTTGATAATACTAAGAGAATTTTCATAATATTTGACAACATTTTGATAATACCACACAAGGTTTTGGTAAAACTTGGCAAAATTTTGATAATATCAGACACAATTTTGATAGCATCAAGCTTGATTCTGATATTATCAGGCAACTTTTGGTAGCTCCAGAGAATATGTTGTTAATATCAGGTAATATTTTGATGTTTCCATACAAGATTTTGTTAATAACTCGCAAAATTTTAATAATACCTTATAAGATTTTGATAATAGAAGAGAAGATTCTCATAGTATCTTACAAGATTTGAATAATACTAAAATAGATCTGGTAATACCAAGCAAGATTTTGATAATGTAATGCAAGATGTTCGATAATATGAGACAAGATTTTGATAATACCATACAAGATTTTTTTAAGACTTGACAAAATTTTGATAATACCACACAAAATTTTGTTATTCCCTAGCAAAATTTTAATAATACCAAAGAGGATTTTCATAATATTTGACAACATTTTGATAATACCACACAAGGTTTTGGTAAAGCTTGGCAAAATTTTGATAATATCAGACACAATTTTGATAGCATCAAGCTTGATTCTGATAATATCAGACAACTTTTGGTAGCCCCAGAAAAAGTTGTTAATATCAGGTAATATTTTGATGTTTCCATGCAAGATTTTGTTAATAACCCGTAAAATTTTGATAATACCTAATAAGATTTTGATAATATAATAGAAGATTCTCATTATCTGACAAGATTTGAATAATACTAGAAAAGATTTGGTAATACCAAGCAAGATTTTAATAATGCAATGCAAAATATTTGATAATATAAGACAGGATTTTGTATAATACCATACAAGATTTTGGTAATACTTGACAAAATTTTGATAATACCACATACAATTTTGGATAGGATCATGCTATATTTGAATAATATCAGACAGGTTTTGGTAAAACTAGAAAATATTTTTTTAATATGAGGTAAGATTTTGATAATACCACTCAAAATCTTGTTATTTCCTTCCAAGATTTGGGTAATGCCAAAGAGGACTCTGAAAATATCTGACAAGACTCTCGTGGTATCTGGAAAGATTTTGATAATACTAATGATAATCCTCCTGGTATATGACAAGATTTTGATAATACTAGACAAAATTTTCTAATACCAGAAAACATTTTGATAATACATTTCAAGTTGTTTGATAATATCAATAAAAAGAGCATTGGCAGATAATATCACCAAGGAATACAAAGACGAATGGATGAATAAAAGCGCGTATTTGAACATTGTTAGTACCACTGATGGTATACCAACAGATACAGTCAATAAACCCAATCATACCAAATTCAATAGGCGTATTGAGCCTTTGGATGACACCACTGTAAAATTCTGTATGACTCAAAATGGATTAATGATTATTTTACTAGTTACGAACTAAGAGAAAAAAAATACCTACACTGTCAAGAGAGAAAATGATCAATTATTTTATGGAACTGATTCAAATGTCCGAATATTTGGTGGTTCCAGAAAATATTTTATTAATATCAGTTAAGATTTTGATATTTCCCCGCAAGATTTTCTTGATAACTCGCAAGATTTTGATAACACCATATAAAATTTTCATAACACCAGAAAGGATTCTCATAACATCTGACAAGATTTTAATAATACTAGACAGGACTTGGCGATACCATGAAAGAATTTGATAATGCAATGAATTTGATAATATCAAACAAGATTTTGATACTATCACACAAGATTTTGATAATACTTGGCAAAATTTTAATAATATCACATAAGACTTTGATAGAACAATTCTAGATTTAAATAATATTAGACAAGTTTTGATAGTACTAGAAAATATTTTCTAAATATGAGGTAATATTCTTATAATATCACACAAAATTTTGTTATTACCTTGCAAGATTTCGGTAATACCAAAGAGGATTCTCATAATATCTGACAAGATTTTTATAATACCACGCAAGATTTCGGTAATATTACACAAGTTTTGGAAATACTTGGCTATACATTTATGATTATCACAACCTATTATCATATCGTGGCATTCAGAAAAAAAATCATTTGACAGAACCAGCTGGTAATAGCCTAAAAATTCTGAATCTAAAAAATTCTAAGTAAAAAAAAAAAGAAATATCACTACAAATATTGTTTTTCTAATAGGAAAGTTCACGACTAACGTAACTTCATCATCTTCATTTCGTATTTCGAAAATCTCACATGTAAATTTTTTGTTTTAAGTATATTTTATGTCATTTCAAGACACAAAAAAAAATAGAGTTAAAAAAAATTAAGTACAAAAAAGGGGGAAAGTTGGGGGCGGGGGCATTGGGCTCCTTGAAGGTTAGGTCGAGGATGACCAAGTGTTGTTGCATCATTGTTGTATCATTGTTTTATTATACGACTTTATTAATTTCAACTTTATACATACCCCAATACTTTATTCATATTATTTTCAAGACTTGAATATTAAGTATTATAATAACTAGACATTGCTTTTATTCAACGATGATCGAATATTTGCTAATCATGTCCTGACAGGAATATGTAGGTCATTCACCTAAAAGCGTTGGATACCTGTCTGGGCGGCCGGTGTGTAGCATTGGCAATATTTAAGGCCTCAGAATTATGTTGAAAATCCAGTCTTATATTGGATCTGGTTGCTATGGCTGATTGCTAGGACCTTCATGGCTATGTGCAAAAAGAGATGTACCCTCTTTTCATCTGACATTTTATTAGGACAAGTCTCAGGTGCATCCTCTGTAGTATAGGCAAGCTTTAATGCCCAAATAAGGATTTAGTCACTGTTGTATATGAAAGCTTTAATGCCCAAATAAGGGTGTAATCATAGTCTATTGTATTGCACAGTACTCATAATATCTGTTCAAAATGCTGAGGGTAATTTCTTTTTTTACTCGAAAATAATAGGTTAGCTCTTACAAAACAAGTTTCTCAACTGTTTGGATGACATTTTAAGCTGATTCCTTGTTAAAATATTGTTGACCTTAACCTTAATGATGATTGATTAGAACTAAACTAATGTATCTCAAATCAGGAAGCAAAGTCAGTCAACTATGGTGCCGTACCCCAGAGAATAAACTTTTCAAAAGGGACCTGTGTGTGACGTCATTCATCATCATGTGAGCGAAAATACAGTTTTTTGTCCAAAAAGTGATTTTATTTTAAATATCACGTTTTGTCAAATACAAAAGAAACTAGAAACAGAAATTTCCATCAAAATGGGCCTTTATGTGATGTTCGATATTTATGTGAACGTCACTATGTGACGTTCGAGTACTGTACTAGCAGCAAAGGAAAAAAAATGGAAAATGATACCTCCCTGTTGTTCAAGCCAATCAATTTTTCTTGTTGTCCAAGCCAAGGGACTGTAAGTTTCCTGTGTATTGTTTTCATACAAGGCAATTCCAATGGCTTGTGGAATTGCAAATGATATATGGAAATACAAATATCATGTGTCATGATTGTATATAAATATACAATCCAATATAAATTTACCTAATTTTTGAGTCCCTCCGTGACCTTCAACTACCTACACAAAAGGTTGTGATCGCGCCATTGAGGAGTTCTATTTAAGAAAATATTTGTTCTTGTATAGAATGTCAAATGGAATCTATTCAATGGCTTGTGGATTTTTGGGATTGTGTATTTACTATCCAATAAGGAACAGCCGCGATTATCAGAAGGAACCTGAAGAAGACTACTCTGAAGCAAATGGTGAAGATGACAATGAAGATGAAGACGACCCTGAGGATGTGGACAAGGGGCTACTGACTTCCTGGCATAGTTCCGCCATCCTTGGTACTCTTGACACACGCCCACTGGTATACATGAGGCTGGATTTTATCCGAGGATCAGGTTTACGTGAGCAGCGCGTGACCATTGTTTTTGAGGTGTATGATCATTCCAAAGAGGTTGGTTGTCGTGTGGACTATATTAGTCCAGCATTGAAGATCACGGAGTTGGACGTGATCGTCTCTTACTAGGTTGCTAGCTACCGCTGCAACCCGGATAACTACCACTGCAACCCGGATTTTAATATTTCTGTTACTATGGGCTATATATAGTCTTTTAATAAAAATCCCGCAAAACCAAGTTTTAGAGTTTGTTCTTTAATGTAAGCTACATAAACTGCAATTGCTCCTTCCAAAATTAATATACAAATTTTCTAAGAAGTACGCCTCTGTATATTCACTGTTTTGTCGAACATTTTCCATTGTATCTATAAACTGTTCCGTAGTTGCCAGTCCATACCTTGGAAGCTTTTCATTAAACTGACAACATTTCTTTTGGATATTACTATGAAGCTTTGCCAAAGCATTTCTAGCCGACTTTTCAACAGCATCCGCTCTTTCAAAGAGAATTTTAATCTGTAATTTTGAATACTTTTCGTGATCCCGGTAAAACATGCGTAAAATTTTTCTCAATTTACAAAGATCAGCCTGCATTTTTGCCATCTTCTTGTATTTCTGAATGTAATTTTTCCCTTTGTCCTTATGCGTTCTTCGGTACAACCTGGCAGAGAATTTAATTTTTTCATTATAGCTTTTGTCACCCCAGTATCTACCCATTATTCTTGTAGCAACTTTTTTCTTATGTTTGTTTCGGTAATCCATATCGTTATCATACCGTTCCTTGCTCTATTGTTTGGCTGTTTCAATTATTGTTTCTCTGTAATCTTCATCATTATCATATAGTTCCTTAATCTTTTGTTTGGCTGTCTCAATTTTCGCATGTCTTTAAACTACATCATTATAATAACGCTGTTTGTCACTATCAATTTTCGCATCTCATCCGCCTGGTCGGTTGAATACCTTTGCTTTTCTCCTTTCAAGATGCTATCTCTGTTTTTTTGGTAGTACTGTTTTTTTAACTTGCGTGTAGCTTGCTTGATTGAAACCATTATGTAACCATTAGTTGAATGTTTAAGTCACGTATCAATTATCAAGAACATAACAAAAAACTAAAATATTTTTTAAATTTTCAGTTATTTTTCTAGTATAAATTAAAATATTAAAAATATTGTTCAGACACCATAAATATTTTTTCATTTTATAAATTTAGCGATTCTGAACTAAAAGCGAAAATAAAATAAAAATTTATTTTTTCAATTTTTACGTCACGTCACTCATTAAGTCATATATGGTTATTAGTACACAATAGGTTTTAGATATTACGTCATGTCACTTATTACGTTATATATGGTTATTAGTAGATAATCGGTAAAATATTCGTTCTTTAATATACTTTAAAATGATCCATTGAACAACTCTCTACGATGTTCCAGTGCTAAGCTATCTATGGAATATAAAGTTTAAAATACAACCTTACCACGAACTGTTTGATTGCTTCAAAAATCAAATGTCTTTGAAAAGACAGCAGTATGGAAAGACATCAAAAATACAGTTTTTAGGGGGAAAATTTATTCTGTTTTAAAATAATTTGTTTTAGTTACAAAAGGTTTTTAACCCAATTAATTTTCTTTAAAATGAGCCATTGAACAACTCTCTACGATGTTCCAGTGCAAAGCTATCTCTGGAAAAGAAGAAAAAAAGAAAAAAATATCCTGTTTGTTGAGAATAACGTGATTAAAGTCAATTTTCTTGATTTTCAAGCCAATATATTTCCCTTGCTGTTCAAGCGAAAGGGCGGTAAGTTTCCTTTCAAGGGGTTTCGGACAAGGCGGTTCTAATGGTGTACTTTTTGTTTTGATCTGACTCCTTTTTTAGGAACTATGGGTTTTTACATTTCTTAACATTGGACGTGATCGTCTCTTACTAGGTTGCTAGCTACCGCTGCAACCCGGACAATATTTTCATCTAATTAACACTTCTTATGACCCGTATCGAGTATCCATAACCTAACAAAAAGTAAAACTAATTTTTAAATTTTGAGGTATTTTGTTAGTTTGAATGAAAAGATTAAAATTATTGCTCAGATATCATAAATATTTTTGCAGTTTACATAATAACTTTAGCGATTCTAAACTGAAAAATAAAATATATATTAAAAAATGGAACTTTTTGGTCTGAAACTACGTAGTGAATCCCACATCGGGTAGTTAGAACCTAACCAAAAATAAAACTAATTTTAACATTTTAAGGTATTTTTCTAGCTTGAATTGAAATATTCGAACTATTGCTCGTATACCATGGATATTTTTGCAGTTTACACAAGCTGCAAAGAACGCAGAGGCTGATCTTTCTAAATTGAGAAAAATTTTACGAATGTTTTACCGGGATTACGAAAAATATTCAAAATTAAAGATTAAAATTATCTCTGAAAGAATAGATTTTGTTGAAAAGTCAGCTAGAGATGCTTTCGCAAAACTTCATAGTAATATCCAAAAGAAATATTGCATGTTTAGTAAAAAGCTTCCAAGGTATGGACCGGCAGCTGTGGACCAGTTCATAGATGTAATGGGAAATCTTATACATCACTGTGAATATATGGAGGCATAATTGTCCTTTACTTAGTTTCAGTTTAAATTCGATGATCGAGCCTTTATGTAATACTAACTAAATCCAGTGACTATGACGTTATTGATCAATATTGTATATAAAAAATTAATTTTTCGTAAAAAATAATTAATTAAAAAAAAATTAAGTGCAAAAGACGCTAGATCTAGAGATTTCCTTTAAAATGAGCTATTGAACAACTATCTACGGTGTTCCATTGCCAAGCTATCTCTGGATACAAAGAAAAAAAAAATATCCCGTTTAGGCAGAATGTTGTAGTAGCTGCCACTTTTCTTGATTTTCAAGCTAACATATTTCCCTTGCTGTTCAAGCCAAGGGACAGAAAGTTTACTATACAGGAATTTCGGACAAGGCGGTTCTAATAGTGTACTTTTTGTTTTGATCTGACTCCTTTTTTAGCAACTCTGGGTTTTTATATTTTTTAACATTGGACGTGATCGTCTCTTACTAGTTTGCTAGCTACCGCTGCAACCCGGATAGCCACCAGTCTCTTCGGAGACGTTGGGCCAAATATTACCGCTGCTATACAATTATGATTTATGTACAAAAATCATATATCTTTGAAAAGACTGCAGCATGAAAAGACATCAAAAATGCAGTTTTTGGTGGAAAAATTTATTCTCTTTTAGAAGTAATTTATTTTAGTTACTAAAGATTTTTAATCCAATTAATTTTCTTTAAAATGAGCTATTGAACAACTCTCTACGATGTTCCAGTGCCAAGCTATCTGTGGAAAAGAAGAAAAAAGAAAAAAAATATGCCGTTTGTGGAGAATAACGTGGTTAAAGTCAATTTTATTGATTTTGAAGCCAATATATTTCGCTTGCTTTTCAAGCCAAATGACAGAAAGTTTCTTATACAGGGGTTTCGGACAAGGCGGTTCTAATGGTGTACTTTTTGTTTTGATCTCACTCTTTCTTTAGGAGTTAGGGTTTTTTTCATTTCTTAACATTGGACGTGATTGTCTCTTACTAGGTTGCTAGCTACCGCTGCAACCCGGATTTAGCAAAACTTCATAGTAATGTCCAAAAGAAATGTTGCATGTTTAGTGAAAAGCTTCCAAGGTATGGACCGGCAACTGTGGAACAGTTTACAGATGTAATGGGAAATCTTATACATCACTGTGAATATATGGAGGCATAATTGTCCTTTACTTAGTTTCAGCTTAAATTCGATGATCGAGCCTTAATGTAATACTAACTACATCCAACGACTATGACGTCATTGATCAATATTGTATATAAAAAATTAAGTTTTTCGTAAAAAATTGTTAATTAAAAAAAAATTAAGTACAAATAGCACTAGATCTAGAGATTTCCTTTAAAATGAGCCATTGAACAACTCTCTACGATGTTCCAGCGCCAAGCTATCTGCGGATAAGAAGAAAGAAAGAAAAAAATATCCCGTTTGTGGAGAATAACGTGGTTAAAGTCAATTTTCTTGATTTTCAAGCCATTATATTTTCTTTGTTATTCAAGCCAAAGGGCGGTAAGTTTCCTTTGTAGGGGTTTCGGACAAGGCGGTTCTAATTGTGTACTTTTTGTTTGATCTGACTCTTTTTTAAGGAGTTAGGGGTTTTTATATTTCTTAACATTGGACGTGATCGTCTCTTACTAGGTTGCTAGCTACCGCTGCAACCCGGATAATGCTAGCTACCGCTGCAACCCAGATTCTATGCTATATGATTACAAACAGGAATCTTCTTTGAAATAGTAAGAGACGAACCTCAAACAATCAAGTAGCTAACTAAGTCAAAAGTCTGCAATGGTTTGTTATTGCAATGATCGTCCCTTAATGTAAATTCATAATTATCATACCGTTCCTTACTCTTTTGTTTGGCTGTCTCAATTTTTGCATGTCTATAAAGTACATCACATTATAATAACGCTGTTTGTCACTATCAATTTTCGCATCTCGATACACCTTGTCAGTTGAATACCTTTGCTTTTCTCTTTTCAAGATGTTGTCTCTGTTTTTTGTATAATACTGTTTTTTTTAATTACGTATAACTCGCTTAGAAAGCATCTTTCTACAAAACAAGAAATAATATTTTCATCTAATTAACACTTCTTATAACTCGTATCGAGTATCCATAACCTAACAAAAAATAAAACTAGTTTTTAAATTTTCAGGTATTTTGTTAGTTTGAATGAAAAGATTAAAATTATTGCTCAGATATCATAAATATTTTTGCAGTTTACATAATAACTTTAGCGATTCTAAACTGAAAAATAAAATATATAAAAAATAGAATTTTTTGGTCTGCAAATACATAGTCAATCCCACATCGGGTAGTTAGAACCTAACCAAAAATAAAACTAATTTTAACATTTTAAGGTATTTTTCTAGCTTGTATTGAAATATTCAAACTATTGCTCGGATATCATGGATATTTTTGTAGTTTACACAAGCTGCAAAAAACGCACAGGCTGATCTTTGTAAATGGAGAAAAATTTTACGAATGTTTTACCGGGATTACGAAAAGTATTCAAAATTAAAGATTAAAATTATCTCTGAAAGAATAGATTTTGTTGAAAAGTCAGCTAGAGATGCTTTCGCAAAACTTCATAGTAATATCCAAAAGAAATGTTGCATATTTAGTGACTCTTTTTTTTAGTTAGGGGTTTTTATATTTCTTAACATTGGACGTGATCGTCTCTTACTAGGTTGCTAGCTACCGCTGCAACCCGGATTGATGTATCTATTGGTGTCAAAATTCTGTTTTTTAAAGTTTTGCTTACTATTGAGACGACTCGCTCTTACTACGAACGACGAACTTTTTAATTATTTCAAAAATCAAATATCTTCGAAAAGACTGCAGTATGAAAAGACATCAAAATGCATTTTTTTTGTAAAAAGTGATTCTATTTTTATTTTTTTTTGTTTTTTGATTAAAAAAGGCGCTATAACTTTCAATAACCGTTTAAATAATCTCTCTCGCGAGATTCTAGGACTACTGATCACCCCTGGTAAAAAAAAGGGGGCAATTAAACACGCATCCGCGATCTTTCTTCTGGCAATAAAAACAAATTCCACAATTTTGCAGATAGGAACTTGAAACCTCTACAATAAGGTTCTTTGATACGCTGAAACTGATGATGTGATTTTCATTAAGATTTTGTGAATTTTAAGGTGTGTTTTCCTCTTTTTTCAAAAATAGGGCAAATTTTCACAGGCTCGTATTTTTTGATGAGTAAAACTAAACTTGATGAAATTTAAATACTTAACATCAGCATAAAAATACAATTCTTTTGATGTATCTATTGATATTAAAATTTTGTTTTTTAGACTTTCGGTTACTATTGAGACGAGTCGGTCTTACTATACAGTTCGTTACCACGAACTGTTTGAAACCTATAAAAAAAACTAATTTAAAAATTTTCAGGTATTCTTCCAGTTTAAATTACACGAATAAAATTATTGCTTAGATACCATAAATATTTTTGCAGTTTGTAACTTTATCAATTCTGAACTAAAACTAAAATAAAATAAAAATTGATTTTTCAATTTTTACGTAACGTCACTCATTACGTAATATATATCGGTTCTAGATCTTATGTCTCGTCACTTGTTACTTCATATATGGTTATGACTGCTTAAGAAATCATAATTTTTGAAAAGACTGCAATATGAAAATACATCTGAAATGCAATGCTTTTGTAAAAAGTGATTCTATAATTTTTTTATTTTTTCTGATTAAAAAGGTACTAGAACTTTTAATTTCTGTTCATATAAGCCCTCTCGCAAAATTTTAGGACCTCTAGATCGATTTTTGTGAATTATGAAAGGTTTTTAAATACATCAATTTCCTTTCAAAAGAGCCATAAACAGCTCTCTATTATTTCCCAGTGCCGAGCTAGCTGAGGCGAAAAAAAAAAGGAAAAAAAACCTGCTGTCGATACGGAATATCGTGGTTTCAGCCACTTTTTTTGATTTTCAAACCAATATATTTTACTTGTTTTTCAAGCCAAGGGACAGTTAGTTTCCTATATATGGGTATTTGACAATACGGTTCTAATAGTTTAGTTTGTCTTATTATCTGATTCTGGTTTTAGGAGTTATGAACTATTTTATTTTTTACTATGGGGTGTGATCGTTTCTTACTAGGCTGCTAGCTACCGCTGAAAATATTGGAATGATTTTCCTTAAATGTAGCCTTACTTTTCCTTAGCCTCAAACATAGATTTAAAATTTGTAACTATATCTTCTTCGCCAATACAGGCAAAAATTGAACCTAATTCAACTATTAACGACTTGAATTTGGGTCTTTTCTTAGGGTCAACATTTAAACAGTTTGTTGCTACATTATATAGATTTTACGAATTTTTATCATTCGGGACACTACTCTCAAACTTTTCAATATCAATACATTTTTTGGGGGTATAGAATACCTTAAGGTTTTCCAGTGGCTTATGACGCGTCGAGTAGCAAGAACCTAACAAAAAACAAAACTAATTTTTAAATTTTCAGGTATTTTTCTAGTTTTAAAAAAAACATAGAAATTATTGCTCAGACACCATAAATATTTTTGCAGTTTACATAATGAACTAAAAACTAAAATAAAATAAACAATTGAATTTCTTTTGAACTTTAGAAACTGAGCCAAAAAAAGTTTAGTTCCAGAAGACAATTATAGCTTTGAAGTGAGAGAGGAAATAAAACTTTCGTTGATTAAATCGAACAAAAAACAAAACTAATTTTAAAATTTTCAGGTATTTTTCTAGCTGGAACTAAAAAATTAATATTATTTCTCAGACAACATGAATATTTTTGCAGTTTATAACCTTAAAGATTCTGAACAGAAAACTAAAATAAATAAAAAATGAATTTCTTTTCTACGAAAATATAGCAAAAAAGATATGCCCTTAAGAAGTTGAGCCAAAAACGTTTGATTCCAGGAGACATTTACAACTTTGAAGCGAAAGATGAAATAAAACTTTCGTTTATTAAATCGAACAAAAAACAAAACTAATTTAAAAATTTTCGGGTATTTTTCTAGTTTTAATTAAAAAATTAAAATTTTTGCTCAGACACCATATGTATTTTTCAGTTTACATAATAACTTTAGCGATCCAGAACTTGAACTAAAATAAAGTAAAACTATCTTGTCGAAAGATGAACGTGTATAAATATTGCATTTATTTATTACGTCATATACGGTTATTATATGATTATAATGTCATTCATCGAGCTTGTAAATAAAATGCAGTTTTTTGTCATAACTGATTATATTTTAATATTTTTGATGCCATAAATATTTTTGTAGTTTATAACATTAACGATTCTGAACTAAAACTAAAATAAAATAAAAATTGTTTTTTTACTTTTTACGTCACGTCACTCATTACGTCATATGTAGCTATTAGTACACAATTGGTATTAGATATTACGTCATGTAACTTATTACGTAATATATGGTTATTAGTAGACATTAGGTAGAATATTCGTTCTGTATTATAATTAATGTAAATAATAACCCTGTTTACAAACAGGAAAAATCTCACGGCTTTTTCTTATTTGGAATAATATGAGACGAGCCTCAAAGAATCAGGCAGCTAACTAAGTCCAATATATGCAATTGTTTGATATTCTAATAATCATCTTTTAATCATTGGACCTTATCGTCTTTTACTAGGTCGCAAGCTACCACTGCAAACTGGATTCCTAGCTACCGCTGCAACCAGGATCATATTTTTAATTTTGAAACTTTAATTAACGATGTTGTGGTGCAAGTGGCTCGAACGATCGACCATTAACCGCAACGTTGGTGTTTAAAGGCCACCTGGGGTTGATTTCTTTTAGTTTGTAATTAAATAAAAAAAACATTTTTTTTAAACTGAAAGTAAGGAGCTACACTAAAACTTAAAACGAACAGAAATTATTCCGTATATGAAAGGGGTTGTCCCCTCCTCAACGCTTCGCTCTTTACGCTAAAGTTTTTTATTGTTTTAAAAAATAAAGTTGTGAGACAGAGTCAAACTTTAGCGTAAAGAGCGAAGCGTTGAGGAGGGGACAGCCGCTTTCATATAAGCAATAATTTCTGTTCGTTTTAAGTTTTAATGTCGCTCCTTACTTTCAGTTTAAAAGCTTGTTTTTTTTATTTAATTTCTGATCGTTTTTTAGTTAATGCAGCTTTTATTTTGGCTCACCGTCACTGAATAAGTAAACAAAATTTGCATAAAAATTTTACTTTTCTTTTTCTAAATGGATGTCTCTAAATTTGGTTATAACGTAATTTACAAATTAACTTACGTAACTGACTTCTATATTCGTATATTTTTCTTCTGGCAAAAAATACAAAGTTGCAGATTTTTGCAGATATGAGCTTGAAACCTATGTAAAAGGGTTTTCTGATACGCTGAATCTGACGGTGTGATTTTCATTAAAATTCTTTCACTTGTAGGGGATTGCTCCCCTCTCTTTAAAAAATCGGGTAAATTTTCTAAAGCTCGTAGCCTCTGATGAGTAATACTAAACTTAATAAAAATTTATATATTTAGAATCAGCATTATAAACCCATTCTTTTGATACATTTATTGACATCGAAATTCCGTTTTTAAAAGTTTCGATTACTATTGAGCCGTATCGCTTATTTTTTTTATTGTTTTTTCTATTACGTATATGCTATTACGTATATGAGGGGGTTCCCCCCTTAGTCAATACCACACTCTTTACGTTAAAAGTTAAGAAAAAATTTAATTCACAAACCGCTGAATCACAAAGGCCGTTTAATTCGAATAGATAGCTCTTTTGAAAGCACTAAAAACAACTGTACCGTACAGAGCGAGGTATTGACTTGGGGGAGAACCCCTCATATACGTTATAATTTCTGTTAGTTTTAAGTTCTAATCTTGATTCTTACTTTCAGTTGAAAAAACTTGTTTTTTTTTAATTTCATTTCTGATCGTTTTTTAAATAATGCTTGGAAATCCGGCGCCCCCTTCATAGAAATGTCCCTTATTTTACCCCAAAGAAACATCCTCCACGGAAAGATTCTCCTGAGTAACCCCTTCCTCCAGCCCCCCCCCCTCAAGAAAAAAACTCTTCCTGAAAATGTATGTATACTTCCCAATAACCAATAAATAATGCTGGCAAGTCCGGGACCCCCTTCATGGCAATTTCCTTTCCCCCATGAAAACTTCCTTCATGGACAGATCCTCCAACATAACCCCTGACCCCCCCCCCACTACCAGAAAAAAACCCTCCTGAAAACTTCTGTATACTTCCCAATAACCAATCCTATTTGTTAACATTGGGTAAAGCTCATAACTTTCAGACCTCCTCACAGGGACATTAGGGGATTAAGTCATCCTAAAAGACATATTTATTATATTTTCGACCATACTGAACAAAATGGCTATCTCAAAATTTTGATCGAGTGACTTTGGGAAAAAAATGAGCGTGGGAGGGGGTCTAGTTGCCCTCCATTTATTTGGTCACTTTAAAAGGGCACTAGAACTTTTAATTTCCGTTCCAATGAGCCCTCCCACGATATTCTAGGACCACTGGGTCGATACGATCACCCCTGGGAAAAAAAATAAATAAACACGCACCCGTGATATTTCTTCTGGCAAAAAATGCAAAATTCCATATTTTTGTAGATAGGAGCTTGAAACCTCTTCAGTAGGGTTCTCTGATACGCTGAATATGATGGTGTGATTTTCATTAAGGTACTATAACTTTTAGGGGGTCTTTCCCCCTTTTTTTGAAAATCAGCCAAATTTCCTCAGGCGCGTAACTTTTGGGTAGCACTAAACTTGATTAAAATTATATATTTGAAATCAGCTTTGAAATCTGATTCTTTTGATGTATCTATTGGTATCAAAAATCCGTTTTCTAGAGTTTAGGTTACCATTGAGCCGGGTCGCTCCTTACTTACAGTTCGTCACCACGAACTGTTTGATTCATTATTATGATGAACTATATTGGTCCTTTATGTAAAGAAAAATCAAATATCTTTGAAAAGACTGCAGTATGAAAATACGTCAAAAATGTAATTATTTTGACAAAATTGATTTTACTTTAAAAAATATTTTATTTTTAATTACAAATGGCACTAGATGTAGCAATTTCCTTTAAATGGAGCCAATATACAGCTCTCTGTGATTTTTCACTACCTAGATAGGCGAGGAGCAAAT
This sequence comes from Artemia sp. Qi Xiang Cuo, assembly GCF_049724085.1. Classification (NCBI taxonomy): domain Eukaryota; kingdom Metazoa; phylum Arthropoda; class Branchiopoda; order Anostraca; family Artemiidae; genus Artemia; species Artemia sp. Qi Xiang Cuo. The sequence continues at coordinate 23,773,924 of NC_142802.1, read as the reverse complement.
AAAAGCGGAAAGAAAAAAAGATGCCATTTGTGGAAAAAATAGTGGTTAAAGTCAATTTTATTTATTTTGAAGCCAGTATATTTTCGTTATGATTCGAGACAAAGGATTGTAAGTTTGCTAAATAGAGGTTTTGGACAAGGCGGTTCTAATAGTATACTTCTTGTTTTGATCTGAATCTTTTTTTTTCAGGAGTTATGGGTTACTTTAGTTTTTACTATGGGGCGTGATCGTCTCTTACTAGGTTGCTAGCCACCGCTGCAACCCGGATTATAACCTTAGCAATTTTGAACTGAAAATTAAAACAAAGAAAAAATTGATTTTTTCAATTTTTACGTCACGTCACTCATTACATCGTTTTTGGTTATTAGTACACAATCGGTGTTGGATATTACGTCGCGTCACTTATTACGTCATATACGATTATTAGTAGACAATGGGTGTTAGAAATTGGACTTCAAATCGGTGTTAGAAATTGGACTTCAAAATCAAATATCTTTGAAAAGATGCAGTATGAAAAGACATCAAAAATGCAGTTTTTTAGTATAAAGTGATTTTATTTTCAACTTTTTTTGTTTTTTAATTAAAAAAGGCACTAGAACTTTTAATTTCTGTTCGATTGAGCCATCTTGCGAACTTCTAGGGCCAAGGGATCGATACGGTCATCCCTGGGAAAATAAAAAAACAAATAAACACGCATCCGTGATCTTTCTTCTGGCAAAAAATACCAAATTCCACATTTGTGTAGATAAGAGCCTGAAACCTCTAAAGTAAGATTCTCTAATACGCTGAATCTGATGGTGTCATTTTCATTAATATTTTATGACTTTTAGAGGGTTGTTTCCCTTTTTTCGAATATTAATTTTAAAAAAACTTTCTGAAAAATAAGCTTTTCAAAGAAAAGTAAAGCCAATTTTAAACGGAAGGAGGCTAGCTGCCCTCCAATAATATTTTTCACTTAAAAAATGAATTACAAATTCAATTTCCAATCAAATGACCCCTCTATGAAGTTTATACGAGGATCCCTTCCATAACAACCATATATGCCCCCAACTTAAATGCCTACCCTCAGGTCCTGGGGGGGGTCGACATTGGAGTTTTGTTATCTGAACTTTGAACTTTTTTAACAAAATATCTACCTCAAAATTGTCATCTGATGCATTTAGGGAGTGGAGGGGGGGGGGCTAGTCGACCTCCAATCTCTTTTGATTCTTAAAAAGTAAACAAGAAATTTCAATTACCAATCAAATGAACCCTCTCCAAAGCTTAGACAAGCATTCCTTCAATAAAAACGATGCCCCCAGAGAATTCCTTACAACGCCCGCCTCCGGGCCATGGGGGGTTGCGTTGACACAGGAGTTTTTCTTATCTGACCTTTGAATTATTTTTAATGAAATGGTTACTTTAAAAACTTTATCGAACAGATTTGGGGGAAAAGGGGTGTTTGGGGGCGGGATAGGACTAGTTGCCCTCGGATATCTTTTGACTTTTAAAAAGTGAACTAGAGGTTTTAATTTCCAATCAAATGAGCCGTCTCTGAAGTTTATACGAGCATCCCTTTCATAAGAACCATACACGCCCCCAGGAAAACACTTACGACGCCTACTCCCTGGGCCCGGAGGGGGGGTTGTGGTGACACCGGAGTTTCTGTTATTTAATTTTTGAATAATTTTTTTAAACTGGCTATTTCAAAATTTGTACTGGATGCATTCGGGGAAAAAGAGCATTGGGGGGGGGGCTAGTTGCCCTTAAATCTCTTGACTATTAAAAAGTGAACTAAAACTTTAAATTTCCAATCAAATGAGCCCTCTATGAAGTTCATACGAGCATCCCTTTTATAAGAACAATACATGCCCTTAGGGCATAACTTAGAACGCCTTCTCCCGGGCCCTGGGAGGTTGTATTGACAGCGGTGTTTTTCTTATCTGACCTTTGAATTATTTTTTTTTTTTAAACAAAATCTCTATCTCCAAATTTTCATTAGGTGGGCTTGGAAAAAGAAGGCGTGGGAGGAGCTGGTTGCCCTTGGATCTAAAAAGTTAAATCGAACTTTAAGTTTCCAATCAAACGAGCCATCTCTCAAGTTTATACGAGTATTCCTTTCATAAGAACCATATATGCCCAAGGGCACAACTTACAACGCCCGCCCCCAGGCCCTGGGGGATTGTGTGGACACCTGAGTTTTGTTATCTTACTTTTGAACAATTTTTAACTTATTGGCTATTTCAAAAAAAATTCTGATGCATTCGGGAAAAAAGGGGCCTTGGGGGGGGGGGGGGGGCTAGTTGCCCTCCCATCTCTTTTGAATCTAAAAAAACTGAACTAAACCGTTCGAGTTCCAATCAAATTAGCCCTCTCTGAAGTTATTACGAGCACCCTTTCCATAAGAACCTTATATTCCCCCAGGGCATAACTTACAACGTCTTCCTTCGGGCCCTGGGGGGCTATGTCGACCCCGAACTTTTTGTTATATGGTCTTTGTATTATTTTAAAAAAATGGCTATCTAAAATATCTTATCAGATGGGTTTGAGAAAAAAGGGCGTGGATGGGGGAGGGGCTAGGTGCCCTCCAATCTCTTTTGACTCTTCAAAAGCGAACTAAAACTTTCAATTTCCAATCAAATGAGCCCTTTTGGAAGTTTATACGAGCATCCCTTCCATAAGAACCATATATGCCCCCAGGCCATAACTTACAACGCCTGCCCCCGGGCCCTGGGGGCACTTGAACTATTTTTTAAAAAATAACTATCTCAAAGTTCTTATCAGACGGATTTGAGAAAAAAGGGCGTGAAGATGGAAAGGGCTAAGCGCCCTCCATCTCTTATGACTCTTAAAAAGTGAACTAGAACTTTCAATTTCCAATCAAATGAGCCTTCTCTGACGTTTATATGAGCATTCCTTCCATAAGAACCATATATGCCCCCAGGACATAACTTATAACCCTTGGCCTGAAGACCTTGGGGGGGGGAGTGTCACGCTCAAATATATTCTTTCCAAAACATTCAACTACGTTGAACAAAATGGCTATCTCAAAATTTTGATTGGATGTATTTGGGGAAATGGTGGGCGTGGAAGGGGTGCTAGTTGCTTTCCAATCAAGTTCGACAATTAAAAAGGGCACTAGCCATTTAAATTACTAATTGAATGAGCCCTTTTCGAAGTTTCTACGACAACACTTTTTATAAAGTACCTTATATGTCCCCAAGGCATAACTTATAACCTTTGCCCTGAGTGCGGTGGGGGGGTTGTCATCCTCAAAGACCTAATTTCCAGAATTTTCAACCACGTTGAACAAAATGGCTGTCTAAAAATTTTGATTGGATGTCGTTGGGGAAAAGGTGGGTGTGAGAGGGGGTAGTTGCCCTCCAATCACTTTTGACTATTAAAAAGAGCACTAGCCTTTTGAATTTCCAATCGAATGAGCTCTTTTTGAAGTTTCTACGACAAAGCTTTCTATAAAAAGCTTATCTGCCCCCAAGGCATAACTTACAACCCTTGCCCTGAGGGCCGTGGGGGATTCGCCTCCTCAAAAACTTAATTTCTATCTGGAAATCAACTACGTAGAACAAAATACATATCTCAAAATTTTGATTAGATGTGATTGGGGAAATGGTGGGCGTGGAAGGGGTGTTTGTTGCCTTCCAATCACTTTTGACCCTTAAAAAGGACACTAGATATCTCAATTTCCAATCGAATGAACCCCCTTTGAAGTTTTTACGGCGACCTCTTCTATATGAAGTGCCTCTGGGGAAAAAAAATAATAAATAATAATAACAATAAAACATTGAAGTGGTATGGCCTTTACTATAGGCAACCCTATAGTGTTGCCTCTGATAACACAAATTTTCTCAGGCTCTTAAATTTTTATAGGTAAAATTAAACTTGATAAAACTTATATACATAAAATCAGCATAAAAATCTGATTCTTTTGATGTATCTAGTGGTATCAAAATTCATATTTTTAGAGTTTTGGTTGCTGTTGAGACGAGCCAATATTACTATACAGTTCGTTGCCACGAACTGTTTAATATGTTATATATGGTTATTAATAGACAATCGGTGTTAGAAATTAGACTTGCTACAAAAACCAAATATCTATGAAAATACTGCAGTATGAAAAGACATAAAAAATGCAGTTTTTTGTATTAAGTGATTCTATTTTTAGTTTTTAATCCAAAAAGGCACTAAAACTTTTAATTTCCGTTCAAATGAGCCCTCTCGCGACATTCTAGTACCAAGGGGTCGATATTATCACCCCTGTTTAAATTAACAGGGGTAATATCAAAAATGTTTAAATTAATTCCGTTTTTTGCTAGGTTATATAAAATACGACAAACTGTACATAAAGGATGAATAGAGTTCATTATAAATGGGACACATGATAGTGTCATCGGATATAGCTGAAACTTAGTAAAAAACAAATCACTGCACATAGTAAATAAATTCTATTTTGTACGAAAAAAGGTATTTCTTTACAAAACTGTAGTAGCAAATGGTATTAACATTATCTTGCATATGAAGACCAAATATTATTTTTTATATAATCAAAAGCATGTAGATATAATTTTATAAAATGTAGTAATTCCTTTAGATTTTTAAAAAAATATCTGATTAGTAAATTGAAACTAGAGTAATTCCTGAAAATTTTAGATAAAGTGATTTTATTTTATGGGTCACTAAAGTTATTATGTAAACTGCATAAATAGTTATGATGTCTGAGCAATAATTTTAATTTTTAAAAAAACTAGAAAAATACCTGAAAATATTATAATTAGTTTAGAATTTTGAAAGGTTCTTGATGCTTGACACATTGTTTTGTGGGTATTAATAAATAATAAGCAAATAAGTGAGCCACAATCTAACATGAAGGAAGTTCTAAAACGAATGGAAGCTTGTAAAATAAGTTGTTTATATACCTGTGCATCTATACCTGTCGAGGCAGAAAGTATTTCCACTATAATAAATGAGTCACATGACAGAAGTTCTAAAACGAATGAAAACTCTGAAGTTAAGTTTTTTATTTACTGATGCATCAGTACCTGTAAAGGCAGAAACTATTTCCACCAGGTTAAATACAAGAAAAAGGAGTAACCAAGGTCCTAGCAAGGCTGTAAATTCGAAAAAAGGGAAAACTCGTGAGTCAAGCTCGGAAAATTTGAGCGCGTCAGCACCTGTTGCTGTTAACATAAGTTTTTTAGATACCATGGCATCCATACCTGTCGAGGCAGAAAGTATTTCCACTATAATAAATGACCCACATTCCAGCATGACAGAAGTTCTAAGACGAATGAAAACTCTGAAGTTAAGTTTTTAAATACTGGTGCATCAGTACCTGTCGAGGAAGAAACTTTTTTCACTAGGTTAAAGACAAGAAAAAGGAGTAACCAAGGTCCTAGCAAGGCTGTAAATTTGAAAAAAAGGAAAATTCGTGACTCAAGCTTGGAAAATTTCACCGCGTCAGCACCTGCTGCCGTTACAAGTTTTTTTGAACAACAGTCAAGAAAGATGATCCTACATGTTCAGACTTTGGGAGGAACAAACCGTATTAAGATTGACTTAGATGCTTCAACGAAGAAGCTTTATGAAATTTTTTGTAATTTTTTTGGGCTTAAGAGATTCAGTTTAATGATTTTTAAGGATAGAATATCTCCAGAATCATTAGAAATTGAGTCAATCCCCTTTCGAGATTTAAAGAGCTACAATTTAAAAAATGGTGAACTGTTGTTTATAGCCCAAGCGAATAATGTAACTCTTTTTGAGTTTGGGTCCAATGGTGAAGCCATGGATTTATTTTCACCTAAGCTAGTGCAGCCCTCGGTTCAAAATACTTTATAAGTTGAGTGTTGGAATTTCTTTACCGCCTGTAAAAAAAATACATTCAAAGACAAAGAATAAGTTGATGCAAAGAATACTTGTCCAATCCAATAGGTAAATTCTCTCTCATTTATTTCTGGCTGGTGTTTTTATTCAGTATCTTTTCTCCTCTTATGACTGTTTGAAAGGAAGCAGCCCTACCATTATCTTGTGCGTCTCTATCACCTGATAACGGAATGGCTAGAAAGAAGAACTGCCAAAGTAGACTTTCTGCTCGCTGATTACCGCAAAGCGTTCGATTTGAAGTTCTTGATGAACTTCATTTTGCCAGAGTTCTTATGAGTAGTGAGCGGGTTTAGGTTTTAAAATGACCTATAGCCGTTTTTCTTTTCTTTACTAATGGTTTAAGATAACGAAGAGGTGTAACGGTAATTCCCTCAAGACGCAGGTGTTATTAATTTTCTTCAAGATTCGGGTGTTTGTTACATAATAGGAGTTGCATGACTTGTTAAATTTATTGAGGGTGATGTAATCTTGCGTGACTTGTTAGATCTTACGACTTGCTTCAGTATTTCTTGTGCATCGGAAGAATAAACATCTACACCAATTTTTTGTTTAAAGTGAAGATGAAATAGTCCACGAAGGTGCGTAAACATGATAGCATTTTAGTAGCATTAAATGCCGAGAAAGAGAGATATTGGAATTATGAAATAAGTGCTAATGGTAACGCTACTGAATTTGTATACTTGCGTTTTCATGACAAAGAGAGATTAAATTTCTTTTAAGTACCAAAAAATTTCAAGTGTTATAGAAGTGTTTATGCGAGAGTAATATCACCAGATAAGCTAGTGTTAAAAGAGAACGCAAACATAAAAGTTTTAGTTGATGACGAAGGCCAACTTCTTGCTTATGCTGATGCTGCTGGTAACACGTTGCCACTTGATAAATCTGATCACCATCTTCCTAGTATTAACATTCAACGAAAGGTAAAAGAAGACAAATGTACCCTCCCCCCAACATTATCATGCAGCATATCTTGTCTACGTGCCGAAACTGCAATGTATGTAAAAATAATGTAGTAATAAACAGAGAAACCACAAGTAAAATAAAAGGGGAACTAGCAGACATTATCAGCAAGGAAATAGAAGATGAATTGATGAAAAACAAACCCCATGCAAACGTTACTAGCGCCAGTGATAGTTAACCCACGGTTACATTCGTTGAACAATGAATCAATATAAAAAAAAGAGTGAGTTTGTTACATTTGTTGTTGAATATTTTACTAGCGAGAAGGAATCTTTATTCTTTTTTAGTCTTGGTTGGATTTGAGACACAAAAAGTTACAGGGGATCTAGTGACCTTGGTAAAATGTTTGATTCTAGATGATGATTTTCAAGAGTAATCACTTCAAAGGAAAATATTTTCTCAAAGAATGCTTGACAATATAATGAAAGATACGTCTCCATTTTTGGACTATTGTATGAAAGTTTTACGTCGTGGGCCAGATACATTTACTAAATTTGCTGACATATTGATTGAAACAAAAGAAAACGATATTGTGGATTTGCTTTTGAGCGCTAGCTATAAATTCGTTTAAGACGGCCATTTTGCATGGCAACAACAAATAAGTTGACATTTAGTAGTAGGTTGACTGTAAGTTGACTGTAAGTAGGTTTAACTGATTTGATTTGTGACGTCACTCGATTACTCCTCCTTCCACAAGACATTCCTTTTATCAATCGCAAGTCAGTTTCTTTTTAGCAGTGAGACAGTCAACATTGAAAAAAATGTTTTACATATGTCCATTATGTTTGTATAAATTGGGCAGCTGATCATCCTGAGATTTGTACTACTATTGATGACTATAATGAAAAGCGTAGATTATGCAATCTATGTAAATTACATAGGAGGCAACGTAGTGCAAATTAAAGACTGTAATTCCTGTCTTGAAGATGTTTGTGACTCTCAAACTGGATGTTTCCTATGCTCCAATTTTCACAATGATAGATTTGGTCAATGGAAAAAAACTTACCCTGGTATGATTGCAAAAAACCCTAAACGTGATTTCCGTTTACTTTTAAGAGATTGGTATCGTCGTGGTTGTAAATTTTTTTGGGAGGAAGAATCTGGTCTATGCTTCAATTGCTGGAATAATAAGAGAGTCTGGTTTTTGCGACATTGCTGTAAAGACGCTGGCTACTATGATTGTAAACCTACTGACTTTTATTTGGCTGATACAGAAAATGATTCTAAATACGAGAATATCGTACGTGATATTGCTTCAAATAAGCAATTTGAAACATGTGAATATTATAATATGAATCAAAATAGTGTTATTGACTTTACAAAGAGATATACTAAAAATGAAGTTACGATATATTGTAAAAAATATAACCTTGACTTTGCATGTCAAGATGAGTACAAGTTGAATCCTGACGAGCCTCTGCCCCTTATCATTACCGATGGTTATCTATACGTCGAAGAAGAAATCTAAAGAATGAAGGCTATTTTGTGCATACAAGTTTTATTAATAAACAAATTCACCAACATTTTTAAAGCATTTCACTCTTAGGGTACTGAAATTTATATTATACAGGAAGGAAAGAGTACTTTCAACTAGAATTTGTTCAATCGAGGATTGTCTACATAAATGCTGAAAAATTCACTGTAAGTATATCCGTGACATCGAAAAATAAAACATAATAGTGCATAAGAATCACAGCTTTTGGTTGATAAATCTTGTATTCGTATCCAATTTTGAACAACAGATTTTCCACTTTGCTCAAGAAAGTTTTTGATGTGAGGCATGTAGAATGAATACGGTAGGCCAAGAGGATCGAAAAATGCAATATTCTTCGCTGTTGGAAATATGCACAGGATTTATCCTGTTTTCACAGTTGATGGCCTACTATTAACAATGATAAGGGTATTTTCAACCCTTTGAATATGGTCGAGGAAATCTATGGTTATATAATAAGATTTGTATTTGGACATGTAGGGATCCAAATTGAATACATTGATTATTTGATTTGTGTTTATGGTGCCAAGTATAATAGAACACTGCCATCAGGGGTAATTTCCCAATAGGTTTCAAATTAATTGAGTGATATTAATGCTACACTCTACTCAAATGGTCAAGCAAAGGTGAACTGTAAAAGCACAGTGCCCTTTCGGAAAATACTCATATCTTGAATAACGGACAAATCCAATACAATAACACCACGAGTTTTTGCAAACATTTCATCGGTTATACCATTTTCAAATAATATTGAATATCGATCTAGGGATTGAATTGTCAATTCGTATAGGGTCCTCTAAGATTTCTCAAAGGATTAATTGTAGAGTGGAATTCCATTTAATTTAAATACAAGAGACGATAGTCCAAAAACTTAAAATTTATGTGGAGATTTGGCCCATGATCCTGAGGCACCATCACTTTATACAAAAGCCAAAGCAAGTTTTGTTTGAATTTCATCATTGATAAATGAAAATAAGTCGAGGTACGTGAATCCGTGACAATATGTCGTTGATTCATGATTGTATGTGGAACGAGCAGTTGTATATTATTTCCAGTAGCTCTTAATCTCTTAGCTGCCAAAGCAACAGAACTCATAGCCTGTTGTTTTCGAACATGAAGTACTACCGAGATGAAAGAGACTGTTGCATCAGGTGCAGCAGCAACAACAACTTTTCACAACATAAAATTGGACGGAGCAAGTTATAGCTTTATCTCAATCTTAACATTGGGAGGCATACATTGAGGTGTATCAAATACTTCATGATTTATATTCCCAACCCAGTATAAATCTCTAGTCATCACATTTCTAAGTATATTGTTTAATTTCAGTGTCCGCTTTATATTCATATCCAATAGCTAAACCTTTCAATTTCTTATAGGACGTTGGAGTCATCAACATAAATTTTATATAGCTTGCACAGTTTGAAAGACTGTTGCATATGTTCACCAATGTTCCATTTATGCAGATTTGTCTAAATAAATTGTGCAGTACACAATTTTCATAGGATAGCCCCTCGGCTGCAATTAGTTTCCCATTGTTAGATTTTTTGACAATGACATGCAACTCTATAAATGTGTAAGTCAAATATATGAAATATTCTTCACTGGAATAAATTTGAAAATGAACATTTTCAGAGAGGGGTTTTTGCGAATAAAATTTTTCACAGTAACCATGTTTTACACTCATATCAACATTTATGCATTGAAAAGATTTAGAGAGGAGGTGACCGAAGGATGAGATTCTTTGTGTGGTAAATGTGCCATTTCTAGGAAAAAAAATGCTTCTTCGATCTAACAATTTTTACTCTTGGTTTCTTTTTCTTCTTTGCGAATAGTGATAATTTACGTTTCTGACCTGAGTTGAAACTGATTAGTGATAAAGTGTTTCTTGCCCTTTCTAAACCTTTTCCGCTTTGTCATGATTTCAATCGCTCGCCGAGGGATATCGTGCCAGACCCAAGATTCTGTGAAATACTTTCTTAAAAATCCTTCCCAGAGCCCCAATCGTGTAGTATCGAGGGCGCAAAATCTGTAGCAACCGGAGCAATATATGTCTTAGCCAGGGGTAATGCAGAGCGAAATAACTTAGCAAACCAACTGCTGAAACCTTAACTGGATATTGACGAACGATCCCTGTAATAATACATTCCATGAACCAATTGTCGTTGTTTAAGAGTAGCAACATAGCAGTCAATATCAGGACAAACAAAAGTATTTTTTCTATTAGCCATCTCATTATTGAATGGGTCAAAAATAACATATAATCCCAGCCAAACTATTTGTTATTGCTAAGGGACCACCCGATTCACTTCTTAATGTTAACTGACAAGGTTCCAAATACGAAGTGTTAACTAGAATATATTGAAGGTGCTTTATATAGTGGTGGTGAATGTGTTCGTGAGTGGTTTTTCGTTCAAGAATACGTAGAAGGGGATAATGGTGTTATCGACTCTCGATGTCTTAACAGAGGACGCATAAAGAAATATAAAATTGTCCAATGAGAAGCCGAGTGGATAGTCTTCAAAAACGAATCGTCACATCCCGCCGATTGCACCAGAACTTTTACCCTCGATTATATTCGCCATATATATTCGTAAATTTTTTACATGATGACACCGGACCGAAAATAGTTGTAACATCTCAATATTTAACCAGAAGTTTCGTTGAATAATTTTGAACACTTTAAGACCTTGTAAGAATTTTATGTCTGGTTCAATGGTCTTAATTTTATCACAGTACCCTTGCCACACTGTAGAGATAATAGATATTTTTCGGATTTTCTAAAAACATTTTATCATGATTTTTAATTATTCTCCTTAAAAGTGTTGTTTTGCCAGACAGGGAAGATCTGCAAAGAAATGATCTGAATGGAGTTTAAACTGAGACATATTACTCTTCTTAAGTGTCATGATGGCAACTAATGACCTTTTTTACTGTTCATGGGTAGATGTACGGTAATTTCATTGTCAAAAATATCCATGACCACACGTCAATTCTCGGCATGTTTTTATTGAAATCCAATAGGGTTTATATGTAGCCTGATTATATGACAAGAGTAAAAATTTCTGTTCAACGGGATATATTTGTTTATTAAAGTTATAAGAGAACTTAAATCACGAACAACCCTATAGATGATATAGTAAGAAATATTCAATGCAAGTGTTCTCATACATTTCCTTTGATGAAAGAGATTGTGGAAAGCAACGGTTACGGAAAATTTTTCATGGTGAGATTGGACCGAAAATAATTGTAAATAAAAGTTCAAATAGGGATAAAATCCTTTTAATATACAGTGATGATAGAAATTCACAAAAATACCAGATATTTCGGTCACATATACAGTGACCGTCATCAGTAGTAAAACTAAAATAAAACAATTTAAAACAAAAGTTTATATACTAAATCAAATAACACTAAGTGTTATTTGATTTAGTATATAAACTTTTGTTTTAAATTGTTTTATTTTAGTTTTACTACTGATGACGGTCACTGTATATGTGACCGAAATATCTGGTATTTTTGTGAATTTCTATCATCACTGTCTATTAAAAGGATTTTATCCCTATTTGGACTTTTATTTATCGTCATGGAAAGGCAGTGTGGTCTCCGAAATTATCTACGTCAAAATAATTGTAACATCTCCTAAGACCATTCTTCAATGGATTCAGCTAAATCATCAATGATTCACCACGAGTTTGGTTCAATAATGTTGAACACGTCAAAACCTCATATGAATTTTATGTCTAGTTCAATAGTTTTTATTTTATCATAGGACTCTTGCCACACACTGTAGAGATAATAGATATGTTTAGGCGTTTCTAAGAACTTTTCATCACGATTTTGAATTATTCTCGTTAAAAGTGTTGTTTTTTCCAGACACTGAAGGTGGGCAAAGAAATGATCTGAATGGGGTTCAAATTGAGACATATTACTCTTCTGGCCCTCAAAATACAACTAACCTAACCTCAATCAGTTGAGTAAATACCAAAAAATCCCCCCCCCGGCTATCATTCCCCCAAACACATCCAATCAAAATTTTGAGATAGCCATTTTGTTCAGCGTAGTTGATTTCCGGATAGAAAATATGTTTTTAAGGAGGACATTCCCCACAACCCTCAAGGCAAGGGTTTTAAGTTTTTTTCTGTGGGCACATAAGGTTTTTATAGAAGGCGTTGTCGTAGAAACTTAAAAACTAATTCAATTGGAAATTCATAGGGCTAGTGCCCTTTTTAATTGCCAAAAGTTATTTGATGGTACCTAACCCCCCTCTCTCGCCCACCTTTTCCCAAACACATCCAATCAAAATTTTGAGACAGCCATTTTATTAAACGTAGTTAAGTTCTGGAAATTAGGTCTTTGAGGATGACAACTCCCACACAGCCCTCAGAGCAACGGTTTTAAGTTATTCCCTGGGGGCATATAAGGTTTTGTATAGTCAACGTTGTTGTAGAAACTTCAGAAAGTGCTCATTCGATTGGAAATTTAAATGGCTAGTTCCCTTTTCAATAGTCGAAATTGATTGTACGGCAACTGACACCCCTTCCACGCCCACCATTTACCCAAACACATCCAATTAAAATTTTGATGTAGTCATTTTGTTCAACGTAGTTGAAATTTCTGGAAATTATATGTTTGAGCAGAATATTACCCCATAGTCTTCAGGGGCCAACAAAAAATTAGATACCTGTTTTCTTTATAATATAAATAAATACACTACATATATTTTTTTAAAACATATTTACATAAGCAGCTGAAAATTAAAGAACATTGATAATCGCTTGAATATATTTACATGGGCAATAATCAAAAACGTTTAAAATCACTTAGTCATGGCACCACCCAGAGGCTGGGTAGCTTGCCGGAAGATGCAGTGACTGGAGGGCATGGTGCACGCTGCGGTGACCGAAAGCCGGCTACGGGGCCCAGGGGGGCACGGGGCGTGAAGAAATAATAGTATAATATTAAGCTCTTTTTGAAGCAACAGCGATTCAGCCTTTCTTTAAAAAAAATACTTATAAAAACACTACAAAACACACTGCTGAGCTGGAGACTGATAGAGTCTATTGGGGTAGAAAAAACGGACTCTCCTCTCACCAACTATTGAGCTTTCTCCAGACCGAAACGCTGTCTCTACTCAACACATACTCTCAATCTGAAGTAAAGTAGTAGTCATATGGAATTACTCTCACTCCATCCATGTGCACATAGACTGTCTAATATGGCTGATATGGCATTTTAAAAAATTTAACTGTGTAGTTTTTGTATTGTAAAGAGTGAATCACCATGACATTCACTCTTGGAATTAAATCACTTTCTACATAGTTTATATAAACAGTCATGTCAAAATTTTCCTTTATACAGTTTGAAGGCACTCCTTTGCGGACTTTTTCTATATCCTCATTGAGCATTTGCACACAGTACATTTTTCGACCTGCAAGCAAACTATTGGATATCATGTAGCTCCTTGTCTCAGATTTTAAAAATAACAACTTATTTGGGGCCTGGCGCTTCACTAGCTCAAGATAAATGGACTTTATAAAGTTCATTCGGGAGCTAATGTTCTCACCATTTTTCAAATCGTCCAACAGATTGTCCTGTTTTAACTGTTAATAGGAGTGAATCAGTGTCTCCATAATACACTTGAACACACTTGAATACACTTGAATATTTTTATTCAAAACAACATTTCTTTTTTTATTTGCATATTGGAGTTTACGATCGTGAACGATGTGAAATTCGGATCGACAATGATTAGGCATAATCTTTTTGGGTCACTTACAACGTCACAGCGATTTCTATGGCGCACAGTCTTGTACATCTTATCGAAGGCTGAATTTAAAATGAGCTTGAAGATTTTTTTCAACCTTCATTTTGCCTCAGAGCGCTTACTGACAAAGGTGTCAATAAACCTCTTCATGTATGGCTTCTGGTCGAACTGAATGGCTCTATGGATCTTTGTGACATTGAAACCGTTGTCCAGCGTCCACCGCAAAAGAACATGATATACAACAACATTCTATTTCGGATGAATGTCGGCTATAAGCTTTTTGTTTTGAAGGTGACCAGTGCATACTCCCATCCTCTAACAAAGGCACATTTTGTGAACTCAATGAGTCCCTAGACACCGGTCTGCTAATGCGCAGGAAAACAAAATCCTTTACCGAATCATAAAGTTCCACTGCTATTTCATGATCAATTTCGAAACATCATCCTTGTATTCCATTCTCCTCAACAGTGGAAATTTCAGGGAAACTTGGATCACAAGTACTGTCCGTCCATTTGTGATTCCCACATGGCAAAGAGTTGTGAGACATTGCAGACGGAGAAAAGGAGTTCATATCAAGAAAAACCGCATTCGATTTTACACTGGTGTTTTGTCCAGTCGGATCGGTTTTCAGGATACGATCTCTTAGAAAACATTACCCACCCCGCATGGACCTCTCTACAAATAAAATCCAATCCACGTCGGTGATCAGACCCATTTTTTCGCTACTGTTCTTAAGAACTAAATCCATCACCAGATGAGGAGCTGAAAAAAAAACCCAAATCCAACACAAATTCCTGATAGATTTTATTCGTGTTTCTACAGACAATATCCAACAACGTCCATACATCACTTACCAGGTACATTTTACAATAATCCTTCCCATTTTTATAGCCTCCCTTAGCCTAAGCTTTTTTAAAAAATTCATAGTCGACAGCAGTGCATTGAATATTGTGAAGTGAATCATAACACGTTTCGATGGGTGGCAATTTTTCCTCACGTAGCTTCAAGACATTTTTATAGTGTTCATACGCGTATATGCTGTTACACGTTTAGAAATAATGCATTTCATAATCTGGAAAGTGCTGTTTAAGGAGGGGGAAACTATCAAAATCATCGCTTTTCTGTACTTGAATTAATTAACTGAAGAATTTAGGAAAATAACTATAGTCCCTACAACTATAGTCACTTTTCTGTACTTTAATTTATTAACTTAAAGATTTGGGGAAAAAACTATTTGAATCTAAAAAACCGGATTTTTTTAAGTACGTATTATTATTTTCTACTGTTTTCCATTTGAATTGTAAGAGCAACAACTTTTCAAATGATTTGAGCATGATACTTTATAAAAAAAAGACCCATCTGCCCATGTACCGTCTAGAACTTCGTCTTTCTGCAAACATGCCAACGCTCGTAATATGAATTTCAAATCATAGTTGGAATTCTGCATGAAAACAGGTAAAAAACCGGTGCGTTTCCACAGATTGGTGCCCATGACGCTTACAGTGCCTCAAGTAATGTTTTAATTTTAACACTGTATGGAATCCTGAAAGACACATTGGATAATAATAGCGTGAAGTGTAACCTGTTCCTTGACTTAAGACCCGACTAATTCGGGAATCGGAAAAAAATGATCAATTCCATCAGGTTCACTGGTGGGCTCGTAAGAAAACCATACCCAGTGTTTCACCGATCCAATGGACAGATCCCTCACTGAATATATTACCCCCCTTTTTATCTTTAAGTTCAGACTCTTCATATTCTGTGTCATATTGTGAAACTTTGACATCAGCCTTGAAATGCTCGTAAGCCCTCTAAAAAATGTCTATCCCCTGAAGGGTTACAGGATATTGTCCCTTTAGATAGTTACAATATGCTTTGAGAAACTCTGCCCTTTCCCCATTCTCATCAACTGCCAAATTGTCCAAAAGTATCTTACTAGCATCATTGAAAACGGAGCATATGCACCGCAACGAGGATTGCGTACTTGACGCACTCTAAGCCCGTGTCAAAGGAAAAGCGTTGTACACCTCAAGAACCCTTTAAATCAACATTTTATTTTACACCCGTTTCCCCTTCCCGCCTCTTAAAATAAATTCATTTTTAAATTTTGTTACATTTAAATCTAAATTTTCAATAAACAAAAGCACTCCCATTTTCATTATAATTTTCCAACCTATTAAAAATACTTCCCACCCAATCTGAAAAAACACCTTCAAAACTGTGCAAGTCCAGATGCAGAGTCTGCATTTTCGTTTGCAGGTAATGCGAGTGCACCTCACCAGACTTTTCATTTAAAAAGAATATTTTTTGAGTGATGGTTGCTTTTACTTTATATCTACCTCCCCATCCCGAATTGGTTTTTCAAGAAGGACCCGAATTTTGCCTACATAGGAGTGGACTATTTCAATTGGATCCGTATGAGTACTACCAAATTTAAGGGTGATGAAGTGACCATCAAACTCAGCCCTAGAGACATAAACATTGCGCAAGGTGAGGTCGGATAGCTAAAACTCTGGTAATATAGGGGGTGACCCAGCACAACTTTGTCTTGCTTCCTCCTCATTATGGTCACTTTGTGGGGTGGGCACTTTCTTAACCTCACTAGGTGGTAGTTGATCAACCCATTTTTAGTCTTTGTCGAGTCAGAGATCCAGCACAAACGCGTCTAGATCAAAAATGGGGGGAGCTACACTACTTTGGTTCACCCCTGCACTAAAATCCCCCTCAATTTCACTTTCTTCTGGGGTCTATTAAAACTCCATTAATTTTTCAATATGCTCATAGAGGTTGCAGGCCCCTTGAAATGATGGTATTATAGGCATGTGAACCTAAAAAAAATATAAGAGCTTATTAGCCCATTGAAACACTTTTGATTTCACCCTGAAAAAGAATTTATTTTTGACTGAAAAAGAATATACTATTAGTTTGAAAATTTTTTGACAGGGCAAAGTGACTGTTCGGATGTGTTGAGGGTCTTCTTCCAACTAAAGGTGCAATGACCAGAAAGTATACCATACATTGAGCCAAAATGACGGTTTGGATACGGAAACCCCATACTAGCAGCTAAGAATATAAGAGCCAGAAATTCCCAAATACATGTGGGTAAGTTGCCCCCTCTTTACGCTCCAGCTACTACAAAGCCCCTTTAAAATTTTGAGCCTAAAATTACTTACGGAGGGAATGGTAGTGTCCGCTGGTGCAGCTTGTTCACCGAAGTAATCGATGAGTAGTAGCTTGATCCATGCTGGATCATCATTGGCGGCCTGAAAAAAAGACTAAAAAATTTGTTATTCCCTTAAAACACTTTTGATTTAAAGCTTTAAAAAAAAGAATATTAAGCTGAAAAGGAATATATTTTTAATCTGTGAACCAGTGGCTCCTCAAATCCTTCAGAGCTAACGAACAGGGCACGCAACAGACCCCTTTATTAACCTGAAAAGAACGCATCATTTTAGTTAAATCTTTTAGCACCGGCAAGAGCAGCATTGAACTAAAGGACTGTCTTTAATACTCTGTAACTTTAGGTCAGTCTTAAACTCTAAATGTTCTAATAGCGTAACAAATTTATCTCGCATAAAAATTTAGTTTTTACCGTAAAAGCATGATGAAAAGTCCATCTCCTTATAGGGGGAGGGCCCTTACTCAATAATTCATTACTATACTCAAAATGTTCCTTGTTTTACTTATTTTGTCTACTATAGGAAAAAAATATTATCCATCCCTTCATTTAACGCATAAATAAGATACACTTTTCGGAGTATTTCATGTAGAGATTTAACTAAAAACCATCTAATTTTGCAGATGAAAGCAGCTGTTAAAAGCAACTCTTTTTGGTAATTACCTAGCACTTGGTCTTAGTAGCTGTTTGCTAGAAACTAACCCTCTACCTTACGGGGGGTATAATTAAGGGTTAACGTAATATCTGTTTATGTCATGTATACCCCGCTGATGGAATATCAGAAAAGCGATTTGATATGGGACATGAATTTCACAGTAAAGAATGAAAGAATTATGAGATAAATCCATCAGCAGCTGATAGCTACTATGGAGCTACACAATAGCGGGAAGGAGCAAATTTTTACTTGGTAATTTGATTATAGTGAATTAAACTAGCTCTTATTTGGCTATAATCTCACCTCTTCTTTTTGGTGAGGGGGAGGGGATATCCATAATACACATAGAGGCCTACCTGTATAGAAGCAGAAATCCAATTCTTTTTTTGAATTTCTTTGTGTGTCATTGTTCATTTCGATAAGTAGACTGATGAAAATGCTCATCCGTGACCCAGTTTTACAGTCCTCAGAGAAAAAAGGGGATTACCTGGTCCAACTAGAAGATTAATGGGGCATCGTGTAACGGGAAACCTTTGTTTCTGGAAATTCAATACAGGATCACATAACGCTTTGCTCCTTGTTCCTGGAAATAGCAGAAAACTCGTTAGTTTGCCTAGAACAAAGAGAACAAAAGGCTCTGTGTGTGAAGCAGCAAATATTGGGCTATTATTAATTTGGTCTGTTTTCCACTTTGGAAGGCCAAGAACGTTTTCTCCTACGCTCTTAGGTTTTTAAACAACCAAATGAAAACATCCCCTATTACGTAACAAAAACCTGCATATTTTAGAAATACTCCCTATTACGTAACAAAGACCTGCATCTTGAAGAAAATTAATAACACTTGTGTCTTGAGTGAATTACCTTTAAACTTCTTCTTGATCTTAAACCATTCAGGAAGAAAAGAGTAGCAGCTATAGGTCATTTTAAAACTGGAATCCCCTCACTACTCTAATGAATTAGAACCTATCAATCACTTGAACCTATCATATATAAATTAGATATATAAATCATATTGCTTTTAAGTTTATTGAGAGGAGGGGCCTCTGGAAAATTATCAAAGACACCCAGCCATCCCTCTTGAAAAAAAACATATTTATCGTTATGTTTAAGGAACTCTTTCCCATGCAATGACTTATTTTACTTCCAATGTTTCTTACATTTAAGATATTTTTCAGTTACATTTTTAATATAGCTTTCGGTTTACCTTCGTCCCCTTTCTGAAATATTGACTCTTTTTGTATGGTGTTATTCAGGGGAGTAACTTCATAAATTTTAAAGGGGGAGGGGGGGGGCGGGGCAAAAGGCGTCCATATCCAGATAGTCAAGGGGCATGGGCTATATAAAAACTAATTTACCCAAATTTTTGGCGGGAACAACTGCTCCCCTTGCCCCCCTGAAACGACGCCCCTGGTGTTATTGCATATTCGTACCGGTTCGTTTCTTACGAATGTTATTGGTAACCAAATATTTGTCTTTAGAATTACGTGGACTTCTATGAAGAGAGATTAGACTGTTTTATCACCTTGCCGTTTCTGGAATTTCATTTCGATTTTGTTTTAATTGTATGCTTCTTTGTTTGTGTAAAGCTTGGATTTGGACAATTCTTTAGTATGGTCTGTCAGTAAAAGGAACATGAATTTTTATGTTTGTAAAAGTAGTTATGTTGACATTTTCTACTATGTTCTAAAATGTCTATTTTCGACGATTTATTTTGCTTATGAAAACCGACTTAGTAATGGACTGCAATATTTAGATTCAAAAAAATAAATATAAAAAATGGGAGAAAGTTAGTTTTGCTTGTCACCTATTAAAGTAGTGATTTTCTTTGCTGTAGTTGTAATATTCTTTAAATGAGGAGGCGGTATTTGAGTACTAATATTTATACTTTTAGTTCTTTTATTTCCAAACTGTCACCATCTATAAATTCCAATAGTCTAAGCCAGGAGACTCAAATTTATGCCCACGCCAATAAATCATAAACTACAATTTTTGTTTATCATTTTCCTCAAACCTACTTTTGCCTAAGAATTTGTCAAACAACCTTTAATTATATTTAGGTTTAGCCTATCTAAGGCTACGTATTTTTTATCTCAGTAGAATTCTGACTTGAAAATCTGGTCACACCCGCCTCCTCCTGGTATCTCAAAATGAACCCAAAGGTACAAAAAATACCATTATCCATCAAATAGGAAGATGAATTCAGAGACTTCAAAAATCACTTGTTTTGCACTGAGAAACTCAAAAACATCAAGATTTCCCTTGGGAAGACTTATTTTGCTTTGTCTAGCGATATTGATAGTTCCGAGCCTGAATTCGAAATAATGATGAGTTTTCTCACACGTAATATATTTTTGCCCACAAACATGTATGTTTGTTGCTTAATATAGAGTTTTTGTGTCTTTATTATTCAAAGGTCTTTGGCTTTAGAATTTAGACTAAAAGATTTAATGCTACGAAACGTTCAGTTTCAGCAAATAGTCGGGGAGCCAAAGTTGAAAAAGTCGTCAAATAACGATTTGTAAAAAACATTTTGGTACATGAGTTCTGACTTTTGGAAACGATATTTTCGAACATGCTGATTCCATTTATTTCGGGAATTGCGACCACCAAAGTGCGCTTCATAGTTTAATATGAGGTCAAAGTTTCGACTCGATCATCTATGGTGAAAAATTTTAAACTTAACTTGTTCATTACTAAGTACATGACACTGCATCTTTCTCGTGGCTTTGTTATGGTTATGTTGACTGCCATGTGCCATGCTACTGTGTAAATAAATTGATGGTTCAAAAGCTTAAAAAGCTAATTAACTCTATTATTTGATCCTCAAATGTTTGTCTTTACCAGTATTTCACTTTTTATTGTTTCGCCTCGTCTTTTAGGAATATAAATTTAAAATGGATAGGCTAAAAGTAAAAGTCTTATCAGTTTTGGGGTCAAAGGATAGTTAGAGGCTCACTTAAGTGGTTTAAAAGTAGGGCAAAGGTGCAGATTAGTTCCCCCTGATAAAAGCAACTTGTTTCTTACTATTATTCAGTAAATTGAAGGGGTGTCCACGGGAGGGGTTTTACGAGGAGCTTGGCTCTTTTGTGAGCTAGCCTAGGTGGTACGGTACAGGTTTTTTTAAATCAAAGTCAATAAAAGGTGGTACAATATGAAAATAATTGGCTTTCTTCTCTTTCATTTTTTGTTTGTCAAGAGTCTCACTATTTACCATTGGTCCTCAAGTCACTAACTTTATAGTGCATCCAGACTATCCGGTTTCTGGAAAAATGGGATGGAAATACAGAAAAAGGAATAGCCATCCAGACTTGGCTGATTTTTAAAATAATATCGGTACAAGTTTATCAGCCATCCTTATCAAATCTGTTTTTCTGAGCCAAAACCTATAGAAAACAATTATAGAGCCTCAGTTTGACAATTTACCTTTTTTCTATTTTAAACCACATCAGACAGCTATTTTTATTTATCACTCATCATGTTGAATCGTCTCCTTCTGCTGGCATTTTTTCCAGAAACGCTGTCCACACTACAGTCTTCCGTCCCATTTTTCCATTTTTGGACCCTCTGATCCTTCCTGCCCAGAAAACAGAAAAATGGGATGGAAGACCTGTCTGCATTTCCGGATTTCCATCCCGTTTTTCCAGAAAGCGGATAGTCTGGATGTGCTATTAGGTGGCACAACAAAATTTTAGGCTAGGTGGAAGAAGGTTTGGTGGTACCTTCTTTTTGGCCAACACGATGCCGCAATGCCCAATACCATGCCACAAAGTTGTAAAATTGTTCAATGGAGCATTATTATTATTATTTAGGGCGGACTCAAATGGGTTGAGACTCAGGCCTCCAATGCCCATTGCCTCCACAATGGAGCATTAAGAATTGTCATTTTCCATCTTTTGAGGGACCAAGACTGAATATGAGTATGCTTTACAGAGGCAAAAAAATTGAAATTTAGCACTAAGAAGTGTCTTTTTTCTTCCATTTTGGACTTCTTATCACTGCTGGAGGGGGGGCCTTTAATTACTTTCTGGTTTGAAGATTTTTTTCACCAGGTCTTTCCACTGCTTATAGGGTCCTATTATAGACTATAATAGTCTGTAGATACTGGAAATGGATCGGTTATATATCATGAAGAAATTCTTGAATTTTGTTTCTAAGGTTACCATTAGTACCATACTAAATTTCTTCTCTATTTTGCAGAATAGCATGGAATCATTTACCAGAAAAAAATTAGATTCTCTATATAGCCCCCCAAAAAAAAAAATTTACTATGCAAAGTGTTTAATCTACCAAACCGATGGAAAAGGACAGCTTCACACTGTTAGTGATATAAAACGTGTCCGAGAACTTCTATTGACCAGATGCAAGTGCAATGCTAAGTACCATGCTCTAAGAAAGGACTGTCAGCAACCAAACTTCTTACAAAAAAGGCTTGTTTGGCATAGAACTTGTAGACAAAAATTTTTGTCTTGTGATCTCCATGGAGGTCTTCAGCAAGCAAATATGCCAGCTACACCTGCAAGACTCACTAGAACATTGGCAACAGAAGTGAGTTTCTCATATGCTGACTGTTGCATCATTTGTGGCAAAAAGGGAAGTACCAAGCGTAAAAGTGAGAATCTTCTTGGAATTAAAACGATAGAAAGGCAACAGAAGTTATCACAGCATGCTGAAAGACTTTTACGAGAAATGCCTGCTGTGTTTGCAAGGTCCAAAGACAAAAATTTGATTCAGTTGAGTGCAAAATACCACCAAAAATGCATGCTTAGCTTCTTTAAAAAGAAGACTGAGGAAGAGACTAACTTTTCTGCCAGAGAGTCTGTTGCAAAAAGTGTGGTGGATGAAATTGAAACTCGTCTTAAGGACGGAAGAATATACTCGCTTAGTGAGCTAAGGCAGAAATTAAGCAGTGGACTAGCTAGTTCAGGTCTGGAAATAAAGGCCCATGATGTTAGGATACTGAAAAAGCAATTGAGTGTGAAGTATGGCAAAGCATCAGAAGTGAGCTGTGGCAAAAAGGCAAACCAGTGCTTTTACTATCTGAAGCATAAAGTATATGTTGGAGCCCTGATTAGTTAGTTTTCTAAGTTTGTCAAAGAAGCAGATGATTCAGTTGTGCTCGTAGAGAGTCGTACCTTAGATACACACTGTGAAACAAATGAATCTGGCAGAGAGAGTGACAGTGAATCATTTGACTGTGAAGTAGTGTGGGACAGTGAAGATGACATGCAAAATAGTGGCCCTGAATCAGTTGAAAACGGAACACAAAGTCCTACAGGGAGCCAACCATTTCCGTCTTTTAAGTGACTAAAAGTAAATGTCAGTATGCCACGAAGTAGCAGAATTTTTATTTACCATTACGAAGTATCTTTTTCCCTTGGAGTTTTCTTTTTCATAATTTTTTGTGATTACAAAAACTTAAATTAGCCTGATATTAAAAAATGATTAACCAAATAAACATGTTAAATCACAACCAAATTTGATGGAACTACAAGATCTACCAAATTTGGCTATTAACAGGAACCAAATCAACACGCTAAATCACCAAATTTGAAAATGGTGGAAAATAAATAACAAATAAGTAACAATTTGAAGAAAGTTTGAATTTGAAGCAGTTTGAAGCATATTGAAGCTGTTGTGCTTGAAGCAGGATTTTTTTTTTTTTTTTTTTTTTTTTTTTTTTTTACTGATGTGGTAAATTAACGATCGCCTAATTTTTTGGCTAGGTATAAAAAAGACAACTACAATATTCTAGTAGAAAGCTGGACTTAGTCTGAGTGAAATAGAAAAATCAACGAACTTAGTTGCAAAAAACCACCAAGCGCACCTTTGGCGCTTATATTCCCGAGATATTCATAATCAGCATGGTCGATTTAGTCTAAAACCTCTCTCAAATCACTTGTCCCCCTCAGATTGCTATTTTGTCAGATTTTCAACTTTGGCTCCCCGACTAAAAATAACATTCATAAATAAAAAAATTCTTAGATTTCCCATGGATATATTGTGGAATTTTGTCCGGCTGTCTTATCATTGTTGAGCTAAAACGCTTGTTTAAAATTAATGTTAAAAAGTAAATTACAAACAATTTTCCCTGCAAAGAATTGTCATTATATTAAAAAAAGAAGATAATTTCCATTGGATGTTGTGTTCCAAATATTCCTAGCAAAAGCTCATTAATCAGTCAATGTATTGTACTAAATGAATATAGTTAAAATTAAACATTATATTTCTTTTCTATTTTAGCAGAAATTTAGAAATGGCTGACAGAGTGTCTAGATTTCTTTGAATGTCCTGCATTGTGCATTTTGAAGAATTATCCTAAAAGTCTCACCTTAATAGTCAATTAAAAAAAACAGAATATAATAAGAAGGAGAGTATTTATTGAATTCATTTAAAGTAGAAGAAAGTATAATTATATTAACCTGTTTAACATATATAATTAAGGATTACATATCATAAACGAAGAACATTCAAATAGTTCAAATTAAACCAACAGGAAATGTGACACATGAAGAAGAAGTGATGACTAGTAATTTAAGAAGTAACTGATTATAATTAGTAGCAACAGACGCATCAGTTGTAGGTGTTAATAATACTGAAAATTGTAAATATTAAGCTTTGTTCTAGGCAATCTCTGAAGCTAAATTGAGTTTGAAGAATGAAACTTTCAATTATGAATTCAGAGTCTAAATTATATCCTTGGAAAGTTTATAATGCATTGTCTTTGCTCTTATCATATATTCAAAGCTTAAAAATTGTATAGATAACAGGTTTATACATAGGTCTATTTTGATTTATATGGATGAATAGCCTAGGCTATGTCTTTTGCTTAATTTTGGTCTGGATCTAATTTCCTGTGACTCTAAGTTTCAAAAATGCAATTCAGGGGCTGGGCTTGGTAAAATTCTACTTTAGTTACTTTTGGCTATCTTGGAAAGGGGTTGGGTTAGGAAAATGAAACTTTCAGGGATGGATCTACATGCTAAGGTATGTTCTGGGAAGGTACTTTGAAGTAACTACCTCCACTCCTCCCCCCTCTATATAATGGTAAATTACTGCACATTACTAGGCCTAGTTGTTTTATCTCACATTTCATCCTATATTACTATCATAATTATAAATCACTGCTTACCTTACACAACTTCAGCTTTTAACATTGCTCATTAAAATATATTCCAAAATCCTGTTTTCCTTTAACATTCATCTCTTTAAACTTATTTACTATATAGCTGACCTGCTTATGAAACTCGTTTGTGATGTCACAACTTTGCTTATCATAAACTTTACCCTTAAGGGTAGCATCCAGGTGCCAAACAAACTGTGTTGATAGACATTTTAACTTTATTAATTAGGGAAAGAATTTGACTAGCGATAGACAAGTAAAAATAACCAAATCGTTTTTAAAGGACAAATTATGTCATGGGAAGATGTTTTTGAAATCCCCCTTCCCCCCAAACTCAAAATTTTCCTAAATTCTACTTTAGAAGCTTTTTAAATATTTCTAAAGCACTAATAGATAGAGCGCTACAAATATCAGAATTGATTTTAGAGGACAAGTTATGTCATGGGAAGATGTTTTTGAAATCCCCCTTCCCCCCATACTCAAAATTTTACTTTAGAAGCTTTTTTAAATATTTATAAAGCGCTAAGACATAGAGCGCTACAAACATCAGAATCAACTTTAGAGGACAATTTATGTCATGGGAAGATGTTTTTGAAATCCCCCTTCCCCCCAAACTCAAAATTTTCGAAAATTCTAATTTAGAAGCTTTTTCAATATTTGTAAAGTGCTAAGACATAGAGCGCTACAAACATAAGAATCGACTTTAAAGGACAATTTATGTCATGGGAAGATCTTTTTGAAATCCCCCTTCCTCCCAAACTCAAAAATTTCCAAAATTGTTACTTTAGAAGCTTTTTTAAATATTTCTAAAGTGCTAAGACATACAGCGTTACAAACATCAGAACCAACTTTAGAGGACAAATGATATTTATGGGAAGATGTTTTTGAAATCCCCCTTCTCCCCAAACTCAATTTTCCAAAATTTCACTTTAGAAGCTTTTTCAAATATTTATAAAGCGCTAAGACATAGAGCACTACAAACAACAGAATCAACTTTAGAGGACAATTTATGTCATGGGAAGATGTTTTTGAAATTCCCCTTCCCCCCAAACTCAAAATTTTCCAAAATTCTACTTAAGAAGCTTTTTTAAATATTTGTAAGGTGATAAGACGTAGACCTAAACAAATATCAGAATCAACTATAGATGAATATTTGTCATGGGACTATGTTTTAGAAATCCCCCATCCACCTAAACTCAAAATTTTCCAAAATTTTACTAAAGAAGCTTTTTTAAATATTTATAAAGTGCTAAGACATAGAGCGCTACAAACATCAGAATCAACTTTAGAGGACAATTTATGTCATGGGAAGATGTTTTTGAAATCCCCCTTTCCCCCAAACTCAAAATTTTCCAAAATTCTACTTTAGAAGTTTTTTAAATATTTCTAAAGCACTAATAGATAGAGCACTACAAATATTAGAATTGACTTCAGAGGACAAATTATATTATGGGAAGATTTTTTTGAAATCCCCCTTCCCCCAAACACAAAATTTTCCAAAATTCTACTTCAGAAGCTTTCTTAAATATTTCTAAAGTGCTAAGACATAGAACGCTACAAACATCAGAATCAACTTTAGAGGACAATTTGTGTCATGGGAAGATGTTTTTGAAATCCCCCTTCCCCCCAAACATTTTCCAAAATTTTACTTTAGAAGCTTTTTTTAATATTTCTAAAGTGATAAGACATAGAGTGCTACAAATATCAGACTCAACTTTAGAGTACAAATTATGTCATGAGAAGATGTTTTTGAAATCCCCCTTCCCCCCAAACTCAAAATTTTCCAAAATTTTACTTAAGAAGCTTTTAAAATATTTATAAAGCACTAATAGATAGATCGCTACAAACATCATAATCGACTTTAGAGGACAATTTTTGTCATGGGAAGATATTTTTGAAATCCCCCTTCCCCCAAAAGTCAAAATTTTCCAAAATTTTACTTCAGAAGCTTTTTTAAATATTTTTAAAGCGCTAACACATAGAACGCTACAAATATCAGAATCAACTTTAGAGGACAATTTATGTCATGAGAAGATGTTATTAAAATCCCCCTTCCCCCCAAACTCAAAATTTTCCAAAATTCTACTTTAGAAGCCTTTTAAATATTTCTAAAGCACTATTAGATAGAGCGCTACAAATTTCAGAATTGACTTCAGAGGACACGTTATTTCACGGGAAGATGTTTTTAAAATCCCCATTCCCCCCAAACTCAAAAATTTCCAAATTTTTACTTAAGAAGCTTTTTTAAATATTTCTAAAGCACTAATAGATAGAGCGATACAAATATCAGAATCGACTTCAGGGGACACGTTATATCACGGGAAGAGGTTCTTAAAATCCCCCTTCCCCCCAAACTCAAAAATTTCCAAAATTCTACTTTAGAAGCTTTTGAAATATTTGTAAAGCGCTAAGACATAGCGCGCTACAAACATCAGGATCGACTTTAGAGACCAAATTATATTATGGGAAGATGTTTTTGAAATCCCCCTTCCCCCCAAACTCAAAATTTTCCAAAATTCTACTTTAGAAGCTTTTTAAATATTTGTAAAGCGCTAAGACATAGAGCACAACAAACATCAGAATCGACTTTAGAGACCAAATTATATTATGGGAAGATGTTTTTGAAATCCCCCTTTGCCCCAAACTCAAAATTTTGTCAAGTTCTAGCCTTCTTTTCCATGGGGGGGGGGTCTGCTACCTAACCCGTAAAGTAGTTTGACCTTTTCAGTCAGAAAATAACTTATTCTATGTAAAAGGGCACCTAAAAAATTAAATAATAACACAAATGTCTCTAGCAACTTTTGTAACTAAAAAAAAAAAAAAAAAAGAATGAAAATCCTTGTATAAATTAAATGTAATCCTTCAATTAAGTTTTTTTTGAACTAACATCAGTGCCGACTTGAAAGCATTACGGTTTCTGCCAAAGTTAAATTTATGCAACCTGGGACTAAACAAGCCAAATGATTCAATTTTCTACTGTTGAGGCAGTCTTAGAGTTGTATTATAACCATGGTATGTTATTGAGAAGCAGGAATTGTGATAACTGTCGCCAGATTTGCATAAAATATAGAAATTCGTTCTATTGCCAGAAGTCTAGGCTTATACCTATCAGAGGTGGCCGCGAATATTCTCAGGTTCTTCTTCTTCTAATTCACAGCAGGCGGGCTATTCAGTTGGTACTATTTAGCCCTCTTCTTTTTGCTTCATTCTGTGGGCTACAGAGCTACTGTCTTGGTTGTCTCTTATTTATTAGATATTCTCAGATATCTTTCAGTAAATCTTTTGACTCAAAGAGTTCAAATATAAGACGATAGATGTAGATATTTTTGCTCTGTGTGCAGGTATAGTTGGCTAGGCTCTTGAATGGTAGTGAGATTTTGTGGTGTTTTATGTATTTTAACAGTTTACAAAGCAAGGTATGTTGTGCAGACGTCAGCGTATTGCATTCAAATAGGCAATGGTCAATTGTTTTATTATTCATATTACAATGCCTGCAAAGAGGGGGCAGGGAAATTGAACCACTTGAATTAGAAAACTTATATGAGAATGCAATTAATTTTAGTCCATTTGTTCCATAATTAATTCTATGATAAATCTTAGAAAGATTCTTATTGGGAAAGGGGTAAAGGATAGGATTAATCTTATTAAAATTAATATCTGATAGTCTCCATCGGTAAATACCTCTAATTGGGATTGGTCTCCCACTTGGCTGGTCAATATTTATTGCATATTTTGCTATTTCATCAACCTGATGATTACCACTTATGCCAGAGTGGCTAGTAATATACTGAAAATAACTTTTTATGCCACTTCTAGCAAGATTATCAATAATAGGAAGACAATGATAAGCTTCGATCTTCAACTTATACTGGGGAACTGAGACTAGCAACTCAAGGTTTAATAAAGAGCTAGAGGATATTGGAATATTACTTGGATCTAAACTAGAAAGTTGATTAACCTTTAGGTGTTTTAACAACATGATACCGGCATTTAAATCAGCACATTTTAAGGATGCAGTCCCATATAGTATCATGCCTAATACTGTTTTCAGTTGAGGACGCAAAGCGTAGCTTACTAATTTCTCATTAATTTTTGACCCATCAACAAATATTTGGAAGTGATTTTTATAGGTAATTGTATTAAGTTCTGCAAATTTTTTCTGGACAAAAGCAATGGGGGTTAAATCTCAGGTAAAGTGTAATTTTTCAAAATCGGTCTATGACAAAACATGGATGGCTGGTTCACACCTTTCTCTGCTAGAAAATTTCCGTTTTTTGATGATTTGGCTTCAAATACCGCCTCCAAGGGAGGATTTCATGATCAACAATGTTACTTGTTGTAAAAAAAAACTTTGTGGATTGGAGGCAGTTCTGCAGAGAGGTTTTTATGTACAAATGTCATTCAAACTCCGCTCCTTTGGGAGGAGAAGGATCATTGTTGAGATTGATGAAGCCAAATTTGGGAAGCGTAAATATAATCGTGGTCAGATTGTCTCGGGTGCTTGGGTATTTGGTGGAATAGAGCGAGGAACTGTTAATTTATTCATGGTTTCTCTGCCGGATAGAAGTAGTGCCACGTTGTTGGGAATTATCCAAAACCGAATCCTGCCAGGGACAACAATTATCAGTGACTGTTGGAGGGCCTACGATTGCCTGGCTAGCCAGGGTTATTAGCATTTACACGTCAACCACAGCATAAATTTTGTTGACCCTGCAACAGGTGCTCACACACATAACATCGAAAGACACTGGCGTGAAGTTCGAGAAAATATACCCAAATATGGCAGAAGAGAAGAACATATGGAAGGATATCTGGCAGAGCACTATATTCAATCTCCTCGAGAATGCATCATTTCATGAAACATATATCGGAGCTTTATAACCCCAACTAATTTGTTTTTTATGGGTATTATTTACTAATTAATTTTTAAAACTTTGTAACAGAAAATTTGGCAATTTACGATATCTAAACCCATTCGTTCTTAAAGCAATTCAAATGTTTTTTTTCCAAATAGTTTAGTGTAGCAATCTTCCGTCTGGAAGCTAAGAGACGTTATTGAAGTGTAAAGCGGGCGGGGGAGAGAGGGGGCGGAAGTAAATATTTAACTATAGAATAATCGGTACTTGTGCATTATAAATAACCCACCACTATACACGAAAAAAGTTAAGTTTGGTTGTTTCTAATGAAATAAAATAAAATTGGATTAAAATATAAGTTTAGAAACAAATTTGGGCTATATATTTGCACATTAGGGGGTGGGGGGGTAAATCAAAGCATATATTAAATACATAACCTAACCTAGGTACCTTTTTCCCTCCCTGAACCAAAAAAAACAACAGTTTAAATATTGTAAATGCAATAAGAAATCATGCTTTTTAATCCATTTGTCTAACAAATACCCGTTTGTCTGGTTTCCTTGTACAGTCTATAGCAGTGGGTTATTTATAATGCACAAGTACCGAATAATCTATATTCGTTTTGATTATTTTTTTTGGAAACCCCTTAACATTTTGAGTTGGGTAACCACATAAAACATATTCAAATAGCTTAATCCTATAATGTTGAAAAATTTTGCTTTTCTTTTTCACATCCGCGATTTAAAATTCGTAGAAAATGCTGGAACTTATATAAAAATTTTCTTTCGAGGGTGGAAAGGTTAGCTGCAAGGGGAAGGGGAGGGCGGGGCGGTGGTCAGCAACCTGATCGCGGTGCCCCTGCTTGTACTAATCTAAGCTGACCATTTCGTTGCAACGTGTTGCACCAGAATCATACTCTAAAATCTGGTTGATAATTTGCCTGTCTAAAAAATTTGTCTGAGTTTCGTAAAAGGGGGTAACAACCCCTAAAAGTCAAAGATTTTAATAAAACTCGTACCATCAAATTTGTGGTTCTTGGCGAATACCCGCCTGAAAATCCCCCCCGGAAAATACCTCCCCGCGGAAAATACCCCCCCCCCCACGGGAAATACCCTCACATAAAAATCCCCCCCCCCAAAAAAAATACCCCCGTGGAAAATAAGGCTTTTCAAATTATCAACCAGATTTTAGAGTATGAAGGGGGAATGGGGTGAATGGTAAGGGGGATTTCAAAAACTTTGAAGGACCTTTAAAAATCTGTGAGTTATAGCAATGGAACCTTGCAAAATAGATCTTCTGTTTAAATGAAGTACAACAAAATTGTTTTCAGCTTCAAAATTTTGCTCAATCCCAACTTATCAAGGCGGCACACTTGTGCCTCTTTAAAGAGGCGACCCACCACAATGTTAAGCGATTTCCGGTCCTAGCGGTCGCAGAGAGACAGCGGTGATCGCATTTTGTAGCCTAAGCTCAAACTAAGAAACATGCAAACTTTCACCCCCCCCCCTCTGACTTTATCTTCATGGGGGAAAGTGGGCCGGAAGTTTCGACCCTCCCACCATAACCCCCTTTAACGTTGTCCGATCGGGCTGAAATTTAGAGAATAAGCTTTCCTAGGGCCTGGGATCTTATCCTCAAATTTTCAGCTCAATCCGATCACTCAGCTCAATCCGATCACTCCTTCCCTGTTTTCCAAAAACCAAATATAGCCACTTAATGTTCATCAAATTATTTTTTTTTTATCTGACACGCCTGCAGGCCACAGTTGGCAACGGATCCGGGTGAATGAGGACTCGTTCGAACCGCAATTCGACCTGTTAGGGCCTTTTGATATTTTCAGACCGAAAAAATTATCCCCCGAATTTACATTTACGAAAAACATTATTTTTTTAGACAAGCCTACAGGCCACAGTTAGCAACGGATCCAGGTTAATGAGGACTCATTCGAAGCGGAATTTGACCTGTTAAGGCCTTTTGATATTTTCAGACCGAAAAAATTTCCCCCCGAATTTACATTTACGAAAAACCTCGTTTTCCCATAAGAGCCCATGTTAATTTTTTAAATTCCTTAAAGAATAGTATTTCATTATTAAATTAGATCAAAATGGTCCTCTTAACCTGACAAGACCGACTGCAAGCTTCCAAAAACTCCAGCTCTTTCCAAGAAGAGACTTTGACAAAAAAAACGTTGGGTTTTTTTCTGTTGCCGAGCCAATAAAAATAACTAAACAAGCCTCTGTTAGTACAGTGGTCAGTATACCTGTCTGTCAGGCGAAAGACCCGGGTTTGATTTGCTGTCTGAGTAAATTTTTTATATATTGAATTTAAAGTAGTATCTCTTAAATTTAAACTTTAAAAAAGAAACTCTTAAAAAAGAAAAAGAAGTCTCTTTTTTAAATCCAATTTATTAAATCCTTCGGCTCAACAGGCGTCTCCAGAAAAATATCACAGTCGGCCTTCAGCTTATAGGTAAGTCTCCACGGCTTTGGTAACATGCCGTATACCCGTATGCTCGAAGAAAAGTTGAAAAAAGAAAATCTTACTGTGCATTTGATTTGAGTATTCAGGAATTAAAAGCCTTAACAAAAGAATCTTCAAAAGCGGGGGTTTGGGGGTGGCAGCCCCCCAACTTTAACTCCTGACACGATCAGCTAACAGTTAGTCAAGCAATAATAAGTAATAAACTGTACAAAAACGTGCAGAAATTATTTGACAAAAATTACGTTTTCTAAAGAGTTAAAGAGGCTGAGTCACAAGTTCGAACAATAAAACTTACAGGGGTTAGGAGGTACAGTTGGGGGGCTGCAACCCCCCAAACCTCCGCTTTTGCAGCCTTTAAATAAAAAAAAAACAAGTTTTTTAAACTGAGAGTAAGGAGTGACGTTAAAACTTAAAACGAACAGAAATTATTCCGTATATGAAAGGGGCTGTCCCCTCCTCAACGCCTCGCTCTTTAAGCTAAATTTTTTTTTTTTTTAAAAAAAATATAGTTGTGAGAAACTAAACCACTATAGTAAAGAGCAAGGCGTTGAGGAGGGGACAGACCCTTTCATATACGGAATAATTTCTGTTCGTTTTAAGTTTTAATGTCGCTCCTTACTTTAAGTTTAAAAAAACTTTTTTTTATTTAACGGCTGCAAAAGCGGGGTGTGTGGGGGGCGGCAGCCCCCCAACTGTACCTCCTAACCCCTGTACGTTTTAAGGTTTGAACTTGTGACTCAGCCTCTTTAACTCTTTAGAAAACGTAGTTTTTTTTTCAAATAATTTCTGCACGTTTTGTGTCTTAGTGCTTTACAAATATTTAAAAAAGCTTCTAAATTAGAATTTTGGAAAATTTTGAGTTTGGGGGGAAGGGGGATTTCAAAAACATCTTCCCATGACATAAATTGTCCTCTGAAGTCGATTCTGATATTTGTAGCGCTCTATCTATTAGTTCTTTAGCAATATTTAAAAAGCTTCTAAAGTAGAATTTTAGAAGATTTTGAGTTTGGGGGGAAGGGGGATTTTAAAAACCTCTTCCCCTGACACAAATTGTCCTCTAAAGTCGATTCTTATGTTTGTAGCGCTCTATGTCTTAACGCTTTAGAAATATTTAAAAAAGCTTCTAAAGTAAAATTTTGGAAATTTTTGAGTTTGGGGGGAAGGGGATTTTAAAAACCTCTTCCCATGACATAAATTGTCCTCTAAAGTAGATTCTGATGTTTGTAGCGCTCTATGTCTTAGCGCTTTAGAAATATTTAAAAAGCTTCTAAAGTAGAATTTTGGAAATTTTTGAGTTTGGGGGGAAGGGGGATTTCAAAAACAACTTCCCATGAAATAAATTGTCTTCTAAAGTCGATTATGATGTTTGTAGCATTCTAAGTCTTAGTGCTTTACAAATATTTAAAAAAAGCTTCTAAAATAAAATTTTGGAAAATTTTGAGTTTGGGGGGAAGGGGGATTTCAAAAACATCTTCCCAAAATATAATTTGTCCTCTGAAATCAATTCTGATAGTTGAAATGCTCTATCTAGCCTATTAGTGCTTTAGAAATAATTAAAAAGCTTCTAAAATAAAATTTTTGAAAATTTTGGGTTTGGGGGGATGGGTGATTTCAAGAACATCTTCCCTTAACATAATTTGTCCTCTAAAGTTGATTCTGATGTTTGTAGCGCTCTATGTCTTAACGCTTTAGAAATATTTAAAAAAGCTTCTAAAGTAAAATTTTCGAA
The DNA here is from genome assembly GCF_049724085.1 of Artemia sp. Qi Xiang Cuo. Lineage (NCBI taxonomy): Eukaryota > Metazoa > Arthropoda > Branchiopoda > Anostraca > Artemiidae > Artemia > Artemia sp. Qi Xiang Cuo. The sequence continues at coordinate 23,739,809 of NC_142802.1, read as the reverse complement.
ATTTTTGAGTTAACGTGTCCTCTGAAGTCGATTCTGATATTTGTAGCGTTCTATGTCTTAGCGCTTTAGAAATATTTAAAAAAGCTTCTGAAGTAGAATTTTGGAAAATTTTGAGTTTGGGGGAAAGGGGATTTCAAAAACATCTTCCCATAACATAATTTGTCCTCTGAAGTCGATTCTGATATTTGTAGCGCTCTATCTATTAGTGCTTTAGAAATATTTAAAAAGCTACTAAAGTAGAATTTCGGAAAATTTTGAGTTTGGGGGAAGGGGGATTTCAAAAACATCTTCCCATGACATAAATTGTCCTCTAAAGTTGATTCTGATGGTTGTAGCGCTCTATGTCTTAGCGCTTTAGAAATATTTAAAAAAGCTTCTGAAGTAAAATTTTGGAAATTTTTGAGTTTGGGGGGAAGGGGGATTTCAAAATATCTTCCCATGACATAAATTGTCCTCTGAAGTCGATTCTGATATTTGTAGCGCTATCTGTCTTAGCGATTTACAAATATTTAAAAAAGCTTCTAAAGTAAAATTTTGGAAAATTTTGAGTTTGGGGGGAAGGTGTATTTAAATAACATCTTCCCATTATATAATTTGTCCTCTTACGTAAAGTCTGATATTTTTATTTCTCTATGTATTTGCGTTTTACAAATATCTAAACAAGCTTCTAAAGTAGAATTTTGGAAAATTTTGAGTTTGGGGGGAAGGGGGATTTCAAAAACATCTTCTCATGACATAAATTGTCCTCTAAAGTCGATTCGGATGTTTGTAGCGCTCTATGTCTTAGCGCTTTACAAATATTTAAAAAGCTTCTAAAGTAAAATTTTGTAAAATTTTGAGTTTGGGGGGAAGGGGGATTTCAAAAACATCTTCCCATAAATATAATTTGCCCTCTAAAGTTGATTCTGATGTTTGTAATGCTCTATGTCTTAGCGCTTTAGAAATATTTAAAAAAGCTTCTAAAGTAAAATTTTGGAAAATTTTGAGTTTGGGGGGAAGGAGGATTTCAAAAACATATTCCCATGAAATAAATTGTCCTCTTAAGTCAATTCTGATATTTGTATCGCTCTATCTCTTAGTGCTTTAGAAATATTTAAAAAGCATCTAAAGTAGAATTTTGGAAAATTTTGAGTTTGGGGGGAAGGGGGATTTCAAAAACATCTTCCCATGACATCAATTGTCCTCTTAAGTCGATTCTTATGTTTGTAGCGCTCTATGTCTTAGCGCTTTAGAAATATTTAAAAAGCTTCTAAAGTAGAATTTTAGAAAATTTCGAGTTTGGGGGGAAGGGGGATTTCAGAAACATCTTCCCATAACATAAATTTTCCTCTTAAGTTGATTCTGTTATTTGTAGCGCTCTATCTATTAGTGCTTTAGAAATATTTAAAAAACTTATAAAATAGAATTTTGGAAAATTTTGAGTTTGGGGGGAAGAGGGATTTCAAAAAGATCTTCCCATGACATAAATTGTCCTATTAAGTCGATTTTTATGTTTGTATCGCTCTATGTCTTAGCACTTTACAAATATTGAAAAAGCTTCTAAATTAGAATTTTCGAAAATTTTGAGTTTGGGGGGAAGGGGTATTTCAAAAACATCTTCCCATAACATAAATTGTCCTCTAAAGTTGATTCTTATGTTTGTAGCACTCTATGTCTTAGCGCTTTAGAAATATTTAAAAAAGCTTCTAAAGTAAAATTTTGGAAAATTTTTAGTTTGGGGGGAAGGGGGATTTCAAAAACATCTCATGACACAAATTGTCCTCTAAAGTCGATTCTGATGTTTGTAGCGTTCTATGTCTTAGCGCTTTAGAAATATTTAAAAACGCTTCTGAAGTAGAATTTTGTAAAATTTTGAGTTTGGGGGGATGGGGATTTCAAAAACATCTTCCCATAACATAATTTGTCCTCTGAAGTCGATTCTGATATTTGTAGTGCTCTATCTGTTAGTGCTTTAGAAATATATGAAAAGCTTCTAAAGTAGAATTTTTGAAAATTTTGAGTTTGGGGGGAAGGGGGATTTCAAAAACATCTTTTCATGACATAAATTGTCCTCTAAAGTTGATTCTGATGTTTGTACCGCTCTATGTCTTAGCACTTTAGAAATATTTAAAAAAGCTTCTAAAGTAAAATTTTGGAAAATTTTGAGTTTGGGGGAAGGGGGATTAAATTGTCCTCTTAAGTCGATTCTTATGATTGTAGCGCTCTATGTCTTAGCGCTTTACAAATATTTAAAAAGCTTCTAAAGTAGAATTTTAGAAAATTTTGAGTTTGGGGGGAAGGGGGATTTCAAAAACATCTTCCCATGACATAAATTGTCCTCTAAAGTCGATTCTGATGTTTTTAGCACTATATCTATTAGTGATTTAGAAATATTTAAAAAGCATCTAAAGTAGAATTTTTGAAAATTTTGTGTTTGTGGGGAAGGGGGATTTCAAAAACATCTTCCCATGACATCAATTGTCCTCTAAAGTCGATTCTTATGATTGTAGCGCTCTATGTCTTAGTGCTTTACAAATATTTAAAAAGCTCCTAAAGTAGAAGTTTAGAAAATTTTGAGTTTGGGGGGAAGGGGGATTTCATAAACATCTTCCCATAACATAAATTTTCCACTTAAGTCGAGTATGATATTTGTAGAGCTCTATGTATTAGTGCTTTAGAAATATTTAAAAAGCTTCTAAAGTAGAATTTTTGAAAATTTTGAGTTTGGGGGGAAGGGCGATTTCAAAAACATCTTCCCATGACATAATTTGTCCTTTAAAAACGATTCGGTTATTTTTACTTGTCAATCTCTTGTCAAATTCTTTCCCTAATTAATAAAGTTGAAATGTCTATCAACACAGAGTGTTTGTCACCTGGATGCTACCCTTAAGGGTAAAATTTATCATAAGCAAAGTTGTGACATCACAAACGGGTTTCATAAGCAGGTCAGCTATATAGTAAATAAGTTTAAAGGGATGAATGTTAAATGAAAATAGGATTTTGGAATATATTTTAATGAACAAGGTGAAAAGCTGAAGTTGTGTAAGGTAAGCAGTAATTTACAATTATGATAGTAATATAGGATGAAATGTGAGCTAAAACAATTAGTAATGTGCAGTAATTTACCATTATATAGAGGGGGGAGGAGTGGAGGTATGTCTTCAAAGTACCTTCCCAGGACATACCTTAGCCTGTAGATCCATCCCTGAAAGTTTCATTTTTCCTAACCCAACCCCTTTCCAAGATAGCCAAAAGTAACTAAAGTAGAATTTTACCGAATTACTAAACTAAAAAACAAATTATATAGAGAAAATCATTAAAATTAAAAGAATACATAAAACTAAGAAACCAAATAAGAAAAGGAAAATATACCTTTTTTGATACAGTTACATATCCTCAGATACAGGCTAGTTTATTGTGTAGAAAATAGATCCTTTTCTATAGACATCTGGAAAACAATGACATTTAGAATAATATTTATAAATTAATATTTTGGTAGAATTAAGATTCTTAAAAAGCAGTGTCTTTGGAAAATATTAATTTTGAATAATTTCTTTATAAAAAAAACTTGCATGTTTGTAACCTGTTTTAAGACCCATTTCTATTGGGCCTAATGAGCCTTTTTGTTTGGTGATGGAAATAAGTTACTATTTGGGTTCCTTTTAGGGCGGAAATGGGAATTTCCCCTGGAAGCAATTACATTAGGAAAGAGTATAAAAAAAAGCATCAAGTGATATATTCACTTTTTTACTAGCTAAATTATATGAAAAAGGAAAAAGTTTCTGATGAAACTATAATACTTCAGTAACAAAATAATAGAAACTACAACAGAGAATTATTGAAAGCAGACTGCCCAGAACACATATTAAATACCTAACCCACACTATATATTAAATATTTAATTAAAATATACCTATATAAGTATAAGCTAATTATCTCCAAGTGCACTCAGGAAAACCAGTTTTACTACATATCAAGAACAACAGTCTGGTTGATATAATATAATATGCAAGAACCAAAACATATCTGGGACCATCATGGGGGCTGGGTGAAGTGTCAGAAAAGTGACAATGATATTCTACTATATAGTCATTTTCTTTAAGTTGCATAACTTAAAGAAAATCCCATAAACCTGGCAGACAGTTTTGCAACTTTAAGAGAATGACCTTGTAGTAGATGACCCAAAAGAAATTGCCAATTTTGTAAATGGGCAGTTTACATCTGCCTATTATTTTACATCTCATATTATTTTTACAAGAATGGGTTGCTGGGTGTCCTTGACAATTTTCCTAAGGCCCCTCCTCTCAAGAAACTTAAAAAAGAATGTGAGTGATAGGTCTAATTTATATATTATATGACATTCCAAAAGGTTCATAGGGTCTAATTTATAAAAATTTAGCAAAATGAAGATCCCTGTATTGTATGAAGGTGTAGTAACTTTTATTGGCCTTAGCAGTTTTTCTCATAATGAGCAAGTAAAAGAACCATACAGGGCGGGCCCTAGACGTTTTTGTTGGGGTAAGCAGAGTTTTCTTTGCCCCCCCCCCCTGGTAGACAGCACCTTCTGGTATTTTTGACACATTGTAAACTGTGTATATGTCATTCAGACAGGAAATAATCTGCACAATGTGTGTATGTATTGATGTCTAAACCCATGTATAAAGGTATGAGGCATATTTAACTGTTAAATTAATTGTCAAAACTAATTTAAGTTGATAAGTATTAAATGGCATTATATGTTAGAGATCTATTTGGGTCCAGGCGGAATTTGTAACGTCACACTGCCACAGCGTATTCCCTCCCAACTCCAGAGAAATCATAACTAATCAATTGTGCTGTGATGTCTTTGTGCTCATGTAATTATTTCATATTTAAAGAGTCTTAATCAAACCATAGAGTATTCTTTACTCTATGATTTAACACTTTTAATACAAGTTGTGTAGGATTAAACAATTTTGTTACAGTTAAATTACAATAAGAGCCTGCTTTACAAAAAAATTTATCTATTTTAGTCTCCACCTGTCTGCTTGAGTGCAATGTGGTCACTGATCAATTTTGTGTCTGGGTTATAATATTTATTAATTTTGTGTGAGCTTGTGCAAATCAGAACAGGGTTCAAACCAGAACCAATACACAATAAGAGGGACTTGATGTAAATTTAGTTGTTGGCATTACTGAACTGCTTTATTGGCATTATTGCATTTAATTTCTGAATGTTTTTGAATTGATGTATGTTTTGAAGATTGTTCACCATACATGATTAAAACAAAATTTGCACTAATAATAACTTAAGTTTGATTTTTGTTCCAGTTGTTTAAGAATTACTCCTGAATCATAAAGACTGTTTAATTAGAATAATAACCTCTTTAAAAAATAAAAAAAAGCTTGAGTGTAAGAGCAAGCTATTGAGGAGAGGCAACCCCCCTCATATACATTATATTTTCTGTCTGTTTTAATTTTTAATGTTGCTCCTTTCTTTCAGTTGAAAAAACTTGTTTTATTTCAATTTAATTGCTGATCATTTTTTAAATAATGGTGGGAAATCCGGCGCCCATTTCATGGAAAACTTGCTTCTTCCATGAAAAACTCCTCCATGGACAGATCCTTCCATGTAACCCTCTACCCTTGATACCGAACCCCCGCCCCCCCACCCGAAAAATACCCCCTGAAAACGTCTGTATACTTCCAAATAACAAATACTATATGTCAACAATGGGCAAAGTTCACAACTTGCAGCCCTCCCCTGGGGACTGTGGGGGATTAAGTCATCCTCAAGGAATTAGCTATTATATTGTGGTGACGCTTTCTAATTAAATCAATTTGGAATTTAGTAAAATATTAAGATGCAAATACAAAAGTTTAGAAATACCACTTTTTATTAAGGTAAGGAACGTATCCTGGCAGGTATATGCTTAATAGGAAATTGAGAAATTAACACTTCCTAGCTATGTGCGTCAGTGGGTCCCGATAAGGTGTGTTTGAGTATATGTATAATAGATTCATTTTTATGGGAAGGGGCAGCAAGATACTAACTTTATGTCAGACTGACCTCTGGTCCGTTGATATTTGAAATACATCGGAATATTGTCGGATTACTGTCTAAGTATCTTATAAGTGTCAAAGTATCTTATTGTATTACATCTTATTGTAAATTTCTGATACGTGTTGTTTCCCTGGGACCACCAGTCCTAGCGGAATGTGTATATATATCATTAAACCTTGTACTAGTGAATGTTAGCTGAATAAAAGTATTGTGTTATAGCTAACCTATCTGCAATCTAAATTTAGTCCCTCGAATATACCCAGCTGGTACGCCTCATTAGTCGGGTCGTAGCCTAAGGCACGCTACCAAAGTTTAATAACCTTAGGGCCATAGTTTATCTCCCCTATAAAGGGAAAAATAAAGGCAACAACTACAACATCACCCCAACAACCATAAAATCACTTTACCACAATATTTTTTTTACTATGCTGAACAGAATGGCTATCTCGAAATTTCGATTGGGTTACTTTGGGAAAAGATGAGTGTTGGAGAGGGCCTAGTTGCCTTCCATTTTTGGTAACTTAAAAAAGTGCACTAGAACTTTTTATTTCCGTTTAAATGAACCCTCTTGCAATGTTCTAGGACCATTGGGTCAATGCCCTGTGTAGCATTTCCAATACCCATACAAGTAGCGTTTCCGCTGACAAAACAGTGAATTGCACTTTCATTAATTACCACCGCCTGATATCCCCACAGTCAAATCCACCAACAGTACCTAGGACAGGACCAGGAATTGTTGACCTACCTTTTTCTGACCAGTCGCGGTCTTGGAGCCAATTATACAGAAATGTGCCCCCGCCACCCACTCTACCGCGTGAGGACCAAGGCCAACAAATCTGCAGCTCAACGTATTGCAACTTGCAGAACCCAACTGACAATTGCCATAATGACCTGCAAAGAGGCAGGAAAAGGAGGAAATCCCACACCAAATCCACTCTTGTCACATAACCACCTACCTCTACTGTTACTGATAAATGCTCAGTCAATTGGTAATAAGATTGACGAGCTTGATCACTTACTACACCATAACAATATTGACATATCAGCTACAACTGAAACACGGGTTCCGTCAGCAGATCTGATCCAAATTGACGGCTGCAATGCCCACTTATTACCTAGACGTGGGGAAGATGGCCAACCTGTTCAGCAAGGAGGTGGTGTTGGACTCATTTGTAAAAAAATCCATATAAAGCAGGGTACTTGAAATACCAATCACACATGAACGCCTGGTTGAAGTTCTGTGAATATGAACTCGGCCAAAGAAATTGCCTAAAACCTTTGGATCAGTTATCTACAGAGTTTTTATTTCCCTCCCAAGGATCCCTATAGGAAGCAGCTGAAATCATATTTACAGAATTGCGTTGACTGAATCAGAAGTAAATACCCATATGCTATGTTATTTGTTTTTGGAGATTTCAACAACATTAAACCCAAGTGGTTTGCAGAATCACTGTCCCTCAAACAGCTGGTAAAGTGTCCAACACGGCAAACTAAGACCCTTGATCTATTTTTTTCTAACTGCAGCAAATACTACAAAGAGCCAGTCACACAGCATCCACTAGGGCAAAGTAACCATTTGATTGTATGGCTGGAACCAAATAACTACAAGCCGGTAAATAAAAAAGAAGTCATATTTTTCTGGCCCATCACTGATGAAAAAATTACTACCTATAAACTCTGGTTACAGTCCTAGAACTGGTCTGACATTCTGAAACTTGACAACGCTAACTCTATGGCAGAAGACCTGCTCACCCTTATGTTTAAGGGATTTGAAGACTGTTTTCCTAGAAAAGAGAAAACAATCAAACCACTTGATAAACCGTGGATGCCTGACGAAATCCGAAAGTTCATCTCACAAAGAGATGAACTATTCAAAACAAACCGTCTAGACGAAGCAAAACGCTCACGGAACTTAGTAGTCAAAAGTGTCGTGATGCCCGCAAAGCCCACGGGTCAAAAACAGTGGAGAAGCTTATGAAAAGCGATCCCAAGCGTTTTCACAGCAATGTGCAAATACTTATGTGTCAAAAAAAAAAATCCTGAAATCTTGGACAAAAGTCAGAACAAACTTGATGCCAACCAAGCAAACTCCTTTTTGCAAGCATCTGTAGCAAACACCACCCTCTCAAAGAACTCCCATCTAAAGAAGAAGAAATATCTAAGATCCCAGTCATTAGGCCAGAAGAAGTTGAAAAAAACTAGCCAAACTTGATCCCCGTAAGGTGGCCTGTCCCAATATAAGGTGGCATAGTGCCAATCCCAAAGGTAGCTAACACAACTGAAGTTAAAGACCTCTGCCCAATATCAAAAACCACTATATTTTCGAAAATCTTCAAGCGATTCATCTTTAACTGGCTATACAAGGATATAAAGGAGTCCATAGATCCCAGACAGTTCGGCTTCCAGCCCGAATGCAGCACTATACATTATCTAGTCATCCTACTGGATGAAATGCTTCGTCACCTAGAGTGCTCAGACTCCTTTGTGGACCTTTTGATTGCCGATATGGGGAAGGCATTTGATTATCTGGACCATCCACTTGTTGTCAGCAGAGCCAACAACATGGGAGCGACACAGTTCACTGTAGTGCTATTTACTAGCTACGTGAGTGGCAGACTTAGGTGTGTTCAACTCTCCCTCGCTATATTTTTTGAGTTCCTTAGGATTACTTGCGGTGCCCCTCAGGGTACTATCCTGGGCCCGATTGCTTTGGTTATAGCAGTCAATGAGCTACTAAAAAAAAAGCCGAACAGGGCCAAGTTTGCTGATGACCTCTCTTGTGTCAATTAGCCACAGCCAAAGACGAGCTTAAGCTAGCCTTTGATGAACTGACAATGGAGGCTCAGAAGACTAGGATGAAAATCAGCTAAGAAAAAAGTGTTGTCGTGAGAGTGAACTTCCTCAAGAAACACATAGGCAACATTGAAACAGAAATTGAGCTCAAATCAGTGGACTCTGCCAAGATTCTTGGAATTATTATTGACAAAAACCTGAAGTGGGATTCTGAAGCTAACAAGATTGTAAGCAAAGGAATGGGACTACTAAGATTGTTCGCGAACCTGAAACGCATTGGTTTTACCACCCTGGCCCCTACAAACATCCTAAAAACATATATCTTACCCGTCCTGGAATACGGTTGTCAAGTCTGGCCTCTGGGCTTAACAAAAGAACAGGACAAGCGAATAGAGAAGATGCAGAAATGGTCTTGCCGTATCATCCTCGGCCAAGCCAACGGTTCATACGAGAAGGTTGTCCAGAGGCTTGGTTTCAAAACCCTACTCCAACGCAAACACAAAGCAGTCATGAGGTTCGGCCGCCAATGCCTTCTTTCACAACGGCATTGAAGCATCTTACCGGATTTCTTAGAGCCAAGAATTGACGGTCCTGCGACAAGGAGCAAAGCTGCTGTTAAAGTTGTCCTGAAACAACCAGCACCAAATTCCAGTCAGCACTTCTTATCTTTATTTGTACCATATTTTGTCAAATCATTTAATAATTGTACATAGTTAATTGTTTTTAGTGCTTTAATTTGATATTTATAATGCCAATGCTTTTTTGCCAATGGTTTTAATTGATGTTGACAATGCCAATGCTATTTTTTATAATATTACGGTGCAGTAAATCAATTGATTGATTGATTGATTGATACCATCATCCCTGGAAAAAAAGCACATCTGTGATCTTTCTTCTGGCAAAAAATTCAAAATTCCGACATTTTTACAGATACAAGCTTGAAACCTCTACAGTAGAGTTCCCTGATACGCTGTATCTGATGGTGTGATTTTCATTAAGATTCTATGATTTTTAGGTGGTGTTTCCTTCTTTTATCGAAAAGAAAGGAAATATTCTCAGGCTTGTAACTTTTGATATATAAGACATGACTTTAAATTTATATATTTGAAATCAGCATATAAATCGCATTCTTTTGATATGTCTATTAGTATCAAAATTCCGTTTTTTAGAGTTTTGGTTACTATTGAGCTGAGTTGCTCCTTACTTACAGTTTGCTACCACAAACTGTTTTATTTTGAATCAGTGCCATAAAATCACTAGCAACTGACGTGCGTTGCACCAAGAGGGATTGTTCAAGTTGAGGCAATCCCAAGCCTAAACAATCGCACCATTCTTTAGGTGATATAAATTAGTTTTGGATGCTCTGCAATTATCTTATAATTTTTGTCTTCATTAAGTCACATGGCGCTTGGTGGTGGTCTCTCGTTCTGACAAAGAGTGCGCCTCTGACACCCTTTGCTCCTGGCATCCCCTGTCACTCAGTGTCCTACACGACCACTTACTTTGCTTACCCCAAGAGCCGCCCCTGGAACTATGGGAAAATTAGTCAACCTTTTCATGGTGGAAGCTATGGCAGGACAAAAAGGCATAATTCCTTGGCCCCTGTTCACCAGAAATAACTTCTGTCAATTTTCCCCCCATAAAAAGAAATTTATCCCTGGGCTTCACTCTTAGCTCTCAAAGACCCTGTCTACTAAACACATATCCTCAGGATTATTGTTACTGAGGATACATATAATTTTATCAGTATAATTCTTCTGTTTTGTATGAGTATATCATTATACCTTGTAAACAGTTTCAGGCAATTATATTTATAATTGTAAGTTATATAATTTCATATTTAATTGTATATTTATTTAGTTATCATTTCAATTGTCCTATTTTATCTTCTAATATTATGGTGGTTTTGATAGGAGTTGAGGTATTATCTAGTAAAAACCTCAAAGCTCATTCTCCACTGGGCCTAGATAGACAAAGTAAAGTTTAAATAACAATAACTAGCTATAGGAAAGAAATTTAGGTAGGTCAATGATGATTATGCCTACCTAAGCAATTGTGAGAGTTTAGCAAGTGGTGCCAATCCTCAAAAATGTAGAGGGGGGATGATTGTTTTTAGTTTGTTTTCAATGAAAATCTTAATAAAAGGACTACACATAGTATTTTTACAAATCTAATGGGGCAAATTCCCCTCTTCCCTCCCCATGTGATATTGCAGCATGGAGCTTAACATAGCTAGTGTTTACTATGTTTTGATAGGGTGTGTTTTCTCTGTACTAGGCTACTTTTATTTATATTACAGCATAAGTTACCACCCCCCCCCTTTAGGCAAAAGTGATCACCTTGTCATTGAAGGCAATTTAGCCTTCTGCAAGATAACAAACAATTATATCAAGAATACTTACACCGACTATGCAGCAATCAAAGGAGAGTTGAGTGGCGTGGACTGGGGGTCTTTGCTTCAAGGGGAGGTAGATCAACAATGGATCAGTTTCTGAGAGGAGCTTACAATACTCCAAGAGAATACTAGCAAGAGAAACCCTAAAAGCATAACATCAGACTTTACGCTGATGACTCCAAGCTTTTTGGACTAGCCGTACAACAAAGCCTGCAATCAGACCTCCAGAGAATCCAGAAGTGGAACAGCAAATGGCAGCTTGAGTTCAATATCAATAAATGCAGTGTCCTTCATTTTGGCAATGACAATCCTCACTACCAGTATGCCATGCGTGACTAGAAGTTGCAGTCAGATATTCAGCTACAAACCAGTCATAAAGAACAAGACTTGGGAGTACTTGATGAGGAGCAACTGAAGTTCCACGGGCACTGGCAGCAAGCAGTGTCAAAAGCTAACTCAAATCTAGGCCTGCTGAAACGTTCTATCACCAGCCGCTCCCTTACTGTCTTCTTGAGACTTTACAAGGCTATTTTTAGGCTGTTGTTGGATTTTGGAACCTGTCTGACCTCCCCCTCCTACAAGCATGGCACCAGAATAAAGGAAGGAGATCAAAGACGTGCCCTCCAAATGCATCACAGTTCTGCAAAATATGCTGTATGATAAGAGACTGAAGCACTTAAAACTACCAATGCTGGTGTTCAGACGTCACAGATGTGATATGATGTTGACCTAAAAATATAATAGTCAACCAAACAACACCCTCCTCACAAGACATACAGGTCAACACAACACTAGAGGACACTCGCGGAAGCTAGCAAAGCAAAGAGTGAAGACCAGAATGCACCAAAACTTTTTTACCTTGTGTATTTCCGACAGCTGGAACAACTTTCAAGACAAAACCGTGACTGCACCCACTAGTCTCTCCTTTAAGTCAAGACTTGACAAAGAATGGAACAACAAGCCATGGAAATATAAGTGGGACAGTCTGTCCTTCTCACCTGCCAACTAATGCAACATCACTGGGCCCATAACACAGTGACGTTCCAAATTACCATCATTGATGCAGAGCAGAACAGATCCAGCATGGACCTTATTTTGCTTCAAAGTACAAATTAAGGTAATTTATTTGTTTTTTTTTTTTGCACTAGCCTATATTGGACTGTTGGAATCTTGTCACACCTGATGGACTGTCAGACCCTTTTAAGTGTAAATAGCTGATTGATAAGGTAGCAGGTCATGAATGTGTTACTTCTGTTAGGTCCTTAAAGGATAAGTGGCTGATCAATATTGAGAAAAATTCCGCCAATGATTTCTGTTATTCTTTGCAATCAGTTTAAAGTGGTACCTCAGCAAAAGTTGTTACAAGAAAGTTTTTGGTCTGGTTTGTGGTATCTCTAATGATATTGATCTGGCTGAGATTGGAGCTTATTTTGGTGTGCTGTCTACTAATTGTATTGGGTCCTCCGGATCAATTAAGTTGGAATTTGCTGATTTATTTGCTAAAACTCAAATATTTAAATATGGACTGAAAATTGGATACAAAATTTTTCATGTTGCCAGTTACAAAATTCTGCCAAGATGCTGCTTTAATTGTTGTTCTCTGTACTATATTAAAGCAGACTGTCCTGAAACCTTGCCAAAGTGTGCTTGATGCTCTGGAAACCATATGTGTACTGACTTGCAGCCCTGTAATTTACCTCCAAGGCGTAGCAATTGTAGTGGCTCTTGTATGTCTTATAGTTTTACTTACTCTGTGATAAAAAGATTTCTTGCTGCAAAAGATAAGAATTGTAAATGATGAAAAAAGACATTTCTTGTATTTCTTTTAATATTAATGGGATGCTTCACAAGGACTCTATAATTGATGCAATGCTCCAAAATTATGACATAGTGTTCCTCCAGGAGCATCCATAAATTAAAATCAGTATTAACTTCCTCAAACAAAGTACTGATCATACTGTAGTCCATACCACTACCCAAGTTACTCATGGGCTTGCCTGCATATTTAAAAATCATCTGGATATGTATTATCTGATGATTCTTGATTCTAATGGTAGTTACTTGGCAATTAAATTTGGCTTGACAGTTCTGATAAATGTCTATTTACCTTGTGATTATTGAACAGTAACATCTATGAACTACTTTGCAAAGTCTTGTGCTAAGCTCAAAACTCTTTTAAGTGATGCTACTACAAAAGTACAAATGGATATGAATTCTTGATTGTGGACTTAAAGTACTATTCAGTCTGGTCTGATATGTTAATTAATTTAAAAATCTTTTTCCACAAAAAAAATTTTTCAAAGAAAAGTAAAGAGCTCCATTAAGCCAAGAATGAGAAGAAATAAAGTCAAATAATCTTCCAAGCGTAAAACTACCACAAATCACTATCAATAAATAAATGAAACTCAAAATGAACCGAAGTTATAATAAATAGCCATGTCAAACACGAAACGAGCAAAACTTACCATGAGTAGGGCTGATAACCCCAATGCCTTCACAAGACCATAACCCAATTTGCCCTTTACTGAAAAAAAAACAACAACAACAAAACAAATGACCATGGATTGTCAGTTTAATTGACATATACTGATATTTATTCCTTAAAGTTTTGATAATTTTCTATTTATCAAAGTAAGACACGTGAAAACATTTCAAATGTATTTTGTTTTCAGGATTTGGAAATCCTGATCAGGATTTTTTGGGGTTTCCAGCTCAGAAACCTTATTTGGATTTGGATCCTGAACTTAAAATCCTTAATAATAAAGCTAAATTTTGACTTTGGATTTCTTGTGGTAGGCCTAAAAGAGGCATGTTTTTTTATAAAACAAAAGGCAAAATTAAAGTATAAAAAATACCTTAGAGATATTAGGTATAAGGGCCTTAATTTTCTGAGTTCATTTAAAGAGTGGACAGAGGTTATAACCCCAGAGAAATTTGAGAAAGTTATGGATTCTCAATTTCTGCACAAACTTGGGCAGAATATTATTCATCTATTTTTGAAAAGTAAATTACTCTGTTCACTCTTATTTTAGTCAATTTTGTTCACAATTATCTACCATCTAAGGTCTGGCAGTCCCGTGTTACTACAGTGTCTTTATTTTCTGTTGAAACTGCTCTTAAAAGAATTAAATCGTTGTCTATTTATTTTGAGGGAGTTTCTGCATTTCATCTCCAGTACTGCAAACTGTTGATTTTACACCTTCAGTTGTTACTTCAAATTTGTTTAAGTTTGTCAGTTGTACCTGATAGCTTTCTATGAGGCAATGTAACTTCAGTTCTTAAAAAAGGTAAATATCCTCTTAATTGTCCATCTTATTGTCCCTTTAGTATCTTGCAATCTGAGTAAGGTTTTGGAATATATTCCTCTTCCATATTTTAGTTCTGGGATTGATTCTGGAGAGAACCAGCTTGGTTTTTGGCCTGGGGTTTGATGTAGACATGCTCATTGGATTCTTTCTTCTCTTCTTTGGATGCATCTCAAACTAATCAAATTATTCACCTTTGCGCTCTTGATAATTCTAAAGCTTTTCATTCTATTAACCATTTCCATCTTTTTCATTCACTGTTTACGAAAGGAATTAATTTTTCTATCATTATATTGCTGAAGTATTGCTACTATTCTTCTTTTCTTAAAGTTAATAGTTCGATTTTCGAAAAAAGAATACCACTTTGAAAAGGTGTCAGACAAGTTGGTGTTTTGTTGCCTAGTTTATTCAAAATATGCATATCTCAAGTGATTAATAACTTACCTCTGACATATTTTTCTGGGTTGTCTAATGTTTTGTATCTAGCATATGCTGATGACCTTCTTATTATTAGCAAAAGTAAAGATCGAATTCTGTTAACTATATTTCTGAAGCTTTTGCTCAGATTGGTCTTTATTTAAATGTTGCTAAGTTCACATACCTTTATTTCGGCTTTTTGTCTCCTTCACTTGCATCACCCCTGGCATGCAAATGACTTTCTGTCCCCTTTGTGGAGTCTTGTAGGTGATTGGGTATCAATATTACTTAAGAATTTGCGATCTTTCCGTTCTCGACTAATTTCCGACTCAAAGATGAAATTTCAAGTTGGTTATTCGAGAATTGTTGCAAACAGAGGTAAATATAATCGTAAGGCTTTATGCAAATTATTTTTCGCGTTTTTTATCATTCGGCTCTATATCTTTCCAGGTTTATCCTTTGTTAAATAAGAATGATATTTTCTTTTTGCATATTCATTATATCTGGTATTGTAAATTTTTTCTTTTTCTCCCTCCGCAGTACTGTAATGGGAAGATACTGTCAAGATTCGGGATGATTGATGTTTTAGTAAAGCTGTTGTGCTAAGTAGTAGGCTTTTGGATATTAAAAAAAAGCTTCCTCCATTCCATTGTCTTGAAGCGCGCGTGGGAATGGGGCCAATGATGTCACTCATTAAAATGTAGAGGGGAAGGGGGATTTACCGTTTTTAGTTTGTTTTCAATGACAAATTTAAGAAAAGACATTTTTCAATGATAAATACACACACAGTATTTTCTTAAATCCAATTGGGTCAAATTCCCCTCTTCCCTCCCCAATTAACATTGCTGTTTGGAGCTTAACATCACAAGTGTTTCCTATGTTTTGGTAGGGTGTGTTTTTTGTCTGCAATACTTTTATTTAGGGGTAAAGGTACCGATGATTCGACAGTGCAATTTTGGAACCCCTGACCAAATTCTACTTCAAAACAAAATAACACTACTTAGCTATGACTTGAAGCGCCAGCTCTTGAAGCTACTTTTTTTTTATTTCAACGATAGGAAACGTTGACACAATATTCGGTACATCCAGATAAGAAAAGAAAATTTAATTCAGTCAGTTTCCTGTTTTCGACAAAAAAGGAGCTCCTTTTTCCGCACCTTATCGGAAATAAAACAAATGCAAAAAAAAAAAAAAAAAATAGTTCAGAGGTGAAAATGTTAACACCCCAGTAAAATTTTTTTAAAATTAAATCCTCCAAGGAAAAAAGCCTGTCCTTAGAACTGGCGTTTTTTTTCTTACTTTTTAGACCCGCCCTCCCACGGCTTTTTGTAGAGATGATTAAAATCGTCAAAGTATTGTTTAACTAAAAGAAAGATTAACTCTTAGACCAGCTTTATTGTCGGACAGTTGGAAGAATATACACGGAAGAATACCTGCAGCTATGGATTATTTCGTGCCCAATGAAGCCAGAGTGCGGTGAAATTCCTCTAATCCTTGGTAGTCTAATTTTTAAATGAAATGATCAGTTAAACCTGAGCGTTTATTATAAGCCAACATGGAGCAATAAATTCAACAACGTGAGTCATACACACAAACTTAAAACAAAAATTCAATTTGTAATATTCCTTGCTAAGGGAGCCCTTGGTGTGTGTTTATCTAAGTTAGAATCAGTGTTAGGATTTGGCCAGATTAATAATGTTTCAGTTTGAAAAGGTCACTCAGTTCAATTTTCAAAAAAAAAAAAAAAAAATCAATTCTGAATGAGAGTTCTGGGCGAAAAAGCTATGCTGGCTCATTTTTGTCAATAATGGCTCATTTAGTCAATTAGGCGAAGGACGAGTTTCAACATAGTCAATACCCTACCATTTCAAAATCCCTTGCATCTTTTGTTACCTGCTGTAAAGGCTAGACTTTAAGGTCCCTAGACGAAAATATAATACAGAATGATGACTCTATTGAAGCTTGCCTAAAAAAAAAGCTGAGACATGGTGATGATATTTCCACCCTTAAATTTATAAACCTCTCTTATTTGGTTCACTTTGACCTTAAAAAATGTTAGTAAATGCCCCTAAAAATTTAAAACAGAAGTCCAGAATTGGTAGTGAAACAAGAATGTCTGATATTGGGACCCTTTGATTCAGTATATCAGAGTATTTTTACTGTAGTGGTTTCAGTCTCTTTGCCAACTCAATTTAACATGTGGAGATGTTTGAAGGGAATTGTCTGAGGGAAACTTTCCATGGAATTGGAAGTGTCTGGATGATTTTCTGTAAAGGGAAAGGGAATTTCCATGGGAGAAATTCTTCACGGGGGAATTTTCTGTAGAAGTAACTTTTCACTAAGGAGGGGGAGAGAGATTTCTGGGAAAAATTTTCCATAGAGGGGAATTTTGCTGCATGATCTGAAAAACGACCAGATATTTAAGTCTTTTTCAAATGAAAGTGTGCTAAGGAGAATTTTTTCTGGCAGAATTGTCTACTGCAAAATTTCTGGGGAGAATTTTCAGCAAGAATAGAGTTGTTCAGGTGGAATTTTCTGGTGGACGGGGGGACTTTCCACAGAGAGGGAGCTGGATTTTCCAGCATTGTGTGAAAAATGATCTGAAATTAAATTAACTTTGAAACTTAAAACAAACAGAAGTTATTCCGTATATGAGGGGGTTGCCTCCTTCTCATTACCTTGCTGTTTACAGTAAAGTTTGACTTTTTATCCTAATTCCTTACAAATGACTCCAGAAAAACAAGGGCCATTTAATTAAAATAAGAGTACCAAAAAATTTCAGCGTGAAGAGCAATGAATTGAGGAGGGGGCAACCCTCTTCAAGTATGAAATGATTTCTGTTTGCTTTAAGTTTTAATGTTACTCCTTACTATTAGTTGAAAAAAACATATCTAATGAGAAAACCATTTTTTTTTTCAATTTAGCCTAAAGCTCACCACTTTTATTTCCAAACTATTTCAAGTTGGAGTAATGACGTAAGTCATTACTCCATCCCCCTCTAGCCCTCCTAGATCTGGTCCTCAGCACTGTCGATTGGAGGTTTGCTTTGCTAAATAATGAACTTTCTTAGGAGATGGATGAAGATACACCATTAGAACATGAGGCAATGGAGGAGTTTTGTCATACATCTACAAAAATATCAAGAGCTGAATATGAAGAGTTAGACCCTTCGTCAAGACCTAGACATGGAAGTGAAGCTGCAGCCAGCTCTAAGTTTCACCTTGTGTTTTCACCCCAACCTAAGAAACCTAAGATAGAAAAATTAGAAGGGGAAAAAATACAGTAAGTTTGAAATCTTTAATTTAGTATTTAGTGTTGCAACTTCATGTTAGTATTAAATCATTTGATTTGAAGTGCTTCTTTGGTGTTTTGCAACCTAGTAACCAATCTGTTTTTGCATTATACAGTTTTCCATTGGATGTTGTGTTTCAAATACTCCTAGTAAAAGCTCATTAATCAGTCAATATATTGTACTGAATGAATATAGTTCAAATTAAACAGCATAACATTTGTTTTTTATTTCTTTTTTATTTTAGCAGAAAATCCGAAATAGAGGGCATAGTGCCTGAATTTCTTTGAATTTCTTGCACAGTGTATTTTGAAAAATTATCCCACAAGTCTCACCTTAATATTCAGTTTAAAAAAAACTAGAATAAATATGAAACAGAGTATTGAATGAATTCTTTTAAAGTAGAAGAAAATTCAGTTTTCATAATTATAATAACCTGTTTAAAATACGGTACACAATTAAACATTACTTATCATAAACAAAGAAAATTCAAAAAGTTCAAACTGAGCCAACATGATGCATGAAGAAGAAGTCACGACTAGTAAGTTCAGATTTATCCTAAAATAATTGATTGTAAGTAGTAAATAGTATTCCGAGCAAATTCAAAATTATTTCATTTTATGGCGTATGTTTCCTTTTTCCTTTAGATAAGATAATCTTCTTTTGTTCGAAGTATTCTAAGCGAGTTCAAAATTAATGGATTTTTTTAGCGTATGTCTCCTTATCCTTGACGAAAAAGGAGACAAATACCAGGCCCCAATGTAATAACTTCAAAAGTTAACCATGTTGTGTCAAAACTGCCATATGTCTCTTTTTTATCCTTTTGTCGGTACAAGATATAACAATTCTGACTGCACAATTGGATTCCTCTTTCTGAGTTTACCCACGACACATTGGCTAAATAACTATTTTTGACCAAAATAGGATATGTCGCCCCTTTTAATTATCTCAGCCGATCGGTTGTAAACGTCAATAATAATACTGGTAAGTTTAGCAAATTTCTAGATAATAAGTTTGGTTCTATCTCATGTAAGGCCTCGTACATGCTTTTGTGGAAAACTGAAAAATTTAATAATAAAATCAGAGCTGATCTGTCCATGGAACTTCTTTTTCTTCTGTTCTTTTGTCTATATAGAGGGCACACAAAGGGGGGGGAGGGTGAGTTCTTTCATACTTATAGATGCAAAGAAATATTTCTAGAGGTGGTTTTGAAAAAGAGTTTTGTACAGTTGCCTAATATATTGTGTGCAGTAGTATTTCAGAAAATATATCGCTGACCTACTTGGCTAACTGACTTATTGCTCCTGCTGGGGGTTCAGCGTAGAGAGAAAAGCCACTCGTTGCCTCTAGTTCAGACAGTCCTGAGCTAGCACGATAGCTTTGTCTGGGTTGCTACCAATCAGTGACAGAAAGCGTCAAGGGCTGTCCTTCCATCTAGAACTAGGCCTTCCACGCGGGTACTTCCAGCTCGGGTTGTGGGATCGAAACTAAAGGTAATTCTGGCTGATGTTTCTGCTGGCATGCGGGCTAGGTGGCCGAACCACCGAAGAATTCAGCGAACTGACGTGAGTTGGGTGTCTGGTTTGTATGTGATAGTAGTTGGGTTTTGGAGACGAAGTCATACCACCTAATCCCTTCAATTCGTCTGAGAAACTTCGTTGAGCCACATCTATAGCGTTTTGGACCGAAACGGCAGCAGGCCAGGTCTTGGCACCATAGAGAAGAACGTAGTTTACAGTGGTGTTTTGTTTTACAGTGGTGAACGTAGTTTACAGTGATATTTGTTCTTTGGGTAATGCCGGGCTTCGACCGGACGTAGCGTCACAGTCGGGCCATGATTGAGGTGGCTTTTGCTATACGGGACTGAGTTTCAGCTCAGATAGATTCGGTGTCCGTGATGACGGAGCCAAGATACGTGAATGATTTCACAACTTTAACGGTATGTCCTAATATGTTGAATGTAGGTGAGTTCGAGGTTGCGTCTGTCGGATCAATGATCATTATTTTAGTCTTTTGCCAGCTGATTTTCAGGCTCACTTTAGATGCTTCCTCTGAAAATGTGGTAAGGGCTTTGTAAGTTCAGCTGCAGAGGTGCATATCAAAGAGATATCATCCGTGAAGTTGCAATCACTTAGGACTCGGTTGCCAAACTGCAGTCCAAAGTGGAAACGGTTTGCGGTGTGGTCCGTACCGGAATCTAGGATGGCGTTGAAAAGTTTGGGGTGGCAGCACGTCCTTGCCTAAATCCGGTATTTATTTCGAATACTGGGCTACAATGACTGTTTATCTGGACAGAGCTCTAAGTATCAGTATAGAGGGCCTTGAACAGACGGCTATACTTGTCAGAGATAACTGTCCGCTCGTGTATGAGCCAGAGAGAATCACGGTCAACCGAATCAAAGGCTGCTTTGAAGTCGACAAAGGCAATATATGGGTTTTTCTACAACCTGACGGATGGTGAAGATCTGTTCCGTTGTGGGCCTGTTAGGCATGAAACCCGCTTGCTGAATCCGGTGGCATTTGTGAAGGAATTAGATGCTTCTCTCCAGTAGAGTCATAGCAAACAATTTACCGAAGACTCATAGGAAGGTGATTCTTCTGTAATTCGGGCAATCGCTTCTGCTGCCTTTGTGCTTCCATAGAGGAAGGATTAGTCCTTCTTTATATTCTTGCGGTATCATCTCCGTCGTCCAGACAAGGGAAAAAGGCATGTGTAGCCAAAGAAGCATTGCTGGTCCTCCAAATTTCAGCAGCTCGATGGGAATCCCACAGATTGCAGGCGCCTTTTTGTTCTTCGTTCTCCGCAGAGCTTTCTGTATCTCTTCCATTGAAGGAGGATCAGGCTCTGGAATATTCTCGCCTATGTTTTCTCAGCGGACGACAGCCGGTCAGAATCAACATCCACTCTTTTAGCGTTCAGCAGCTTTGTAAAGTGTTCCTTCCACCTTTCTAGTTGTGCCCTTTCATCTTCCAGCATTTCACCAGATTCCTGTCTGATTGTTCCTATTTTTGAAGGTTCCCCTTCGCTCAGGTCTCTGACCTGCTTGAACAGGGATATAACGTCACCTTTGTGAGAAGCATCCTCCAGTTCATTAGATTTTTTTATCAACAAATTGTTGCTTATCACGTTCAATAAGTTTGTTCCTGATCCTGTTTAGCCGTGTGTGTGTGGGCATATCACCAGCCAGCCCTGCTTTCCTGCGCTGTTCAATGATCTGCAGTGCTTCCTGTGATAGCCCTTCTTGGCTTCAAGATGCACTTCTTGGAGTGCATCTTGTGCCCAATAGTATCAGTGGCAACTTCTAGTGTGTTGCTCTTGTAAGCTTGCCAGAGAATTTATGGGTCGTCGAGGGTATTCAGGCAATCAAACCTATTTTGGATTTCAACCGAGTACTTTTGTCAGATTTTATCCGGCTTGAGTTTTAGAAAGTCTAACTTCGGTTTGTGTCCCTCTGACGGCTGAGCTTTTAGTCTGAGACGGAAGTTGGAGGCTATCAATCTGTGGTTGGTGTTTCCGAGTTCTGCAGAACGGTATTTTTGACAATTCGTGACTAACGATCGCAATCTCTGGTTGACTATGATGTAGTTGACCATCTCGCGGGTGCGCCCGTGATTGCTCTACCATGTTGACTGATAGATATTTTCTTTGAAACAGTGTGTTAGCAATGACCAGTTAATGCATGATGCACAGCTGGAGTAATCGTGTTCCGTTATCGTTTAAGCTACCCGGGGTGACAAGATTAATCACAGGCTTGAGAGGTCCACAAAGGTCAGATACTGTTGCGTTGAAGTCATGTACCTGGACAAGTATGTCTTGAGGGGAAGTAGAAGATAGAGCTGTTGTCAACGCCGAGTAAAATTTATATTCCTCGTCATCTGGAGAAACATTGGTTGAGGCGTAGCAGACGACGACTGTAATCTTTTGATGCTTGTGGTTGAAACGGGCAAATGAGATTAGGCTGTGGGTTATGAGGCATTTTTTTGCCTTCTTATTTAGCAGCAGGACTACACCACTACTTCTACTGGAAGTTTACCCTGTTCTTTTCAACTTATGACCTGTGCTGTCAATTTTTCATCACCTGATCCTGTCAAGTGGGGGTCTGTTATCCCGAGAATATTAGTTTTACATCTAAACATCTCGTACCCAAGAATGTCTCTGGATCAGGGGCTATTCATGGTTAAAACATTCCCAGAGGCTATTCTAAGCCCACCTTTGTAAGCAAGGTTCAAAATATATCCCGGGCTGCGCCGAGGTTGTAAGGAGTCAAAATCAGTAGTATCTAAGGCTTGAGTGATGTTTCTTTTCATTGTCATTATTTGCAGGAGGAGGGTCGCAAGCTCTACCATCCCCAGGCTGGATTATGATTAACACCAAGAAAACCCTGGGGTGGACTCCAACTACACCCATGAGGCTGGGGCTGCCCTACTTGGAGGGATTAGTTAGGTATTAGACTTCGTGGCACGTGGTTAGCAAACAAGCTTGCATCCTTCCGGATATTTCATGAGTTTAGCCTCTGAACTATAAAGAACAAGTTTTTGAACCTAATCGGATTATCTTTTGTACTGTGTTAGCTTGCGCAATTAACTTTTCGTGAAAAAATCCAGCTGATTTAATTGTGAGGGATTGCTCACTTCATACCGCAACTTGTATTAACACGCTGCGTCCTGAGCGTTAATTTGCCTAAATCAGGACCCACTTGATAACTCTAGTGCCGGAGTATATGGCTGGCACATTCTTAGGTAGGCCTTTGCAATTGTAGCAGGAAAGCTTAATTAGGATTATGAACGATCAATTAGAGCCAACCCAATTAATATTGACGAAGTTGGAAAGTGTGGAGGAAAAGTTAAAATCTCTTAATCCTATGTCTCTCAAAGTTGATAATTTATTGAAAGATTTCCAAAGCCTGGCTGCAAGTCTTTCTGGTCAAATTAGTGAAGTACGTTCTGCAATAGACGCTAATGTAAAACGAATCGAGAGCACTAGCAGGGAACCAGCGTCTAGCATAGCAAGAATGGAAAGAATAGAAAAAGAGCAGAAAAGGTGCAATTTAATGCTATATAATTTTTCTCCGACTGTAAAAGAAGATATCTAAAAGAAGATCTTAATCCTGTTTTACCCGTGTGGTGCCCAACTTAAGTTTAATCGAACACGATATTATTGACGCATTTCGTTTACCATCACAAAAAAGCATCAGACCTATTGTGATCAGATTCCTATCTATAGATCTCAGATTTGCGATCCTGAAATCATTTCAGAATTTTCAAACATATGACCTTATTGTAGCTCCCGATTATTCAGCTATGATAAACGACAAAGATAAACGACAAAGTGAAAGAAATAAAAAAGAGTAAGGAAGCCATAGTCCGCGATTCAGGGAATTTGGAGGAGAGTAGAAGTGATATTAGCATAGTGTACAGAGAAAGAAAAGAAACAATATCATCCCAGGAATCAGATTTTACTATGACACCTAAAACCACGATGAAAAGAAGCAGTGAAATGGTGGTGAGCCCAAATGACCAGGATAGTCAACCTAGTGCAGCATATATTTGACAAAATAGTTGGGGAGATAAAAGGAGAGTTGGTATTAGTAGAGATGCCCTAATATCTCCTACGAGAACACAAGTGCTGCCACCTACAACTTTTTTTTACATAATTTATGTCTGTTTGTTGTCAGTGAGAATGAAAAAACAGGAATTTTTTCACATTGATGGATGTTTTCTTGGACGGTTATGTGTGTTGGTCAATTTATTTGATGTTTTTCATGGATGTCAACAGTAATTTATGTCTGTTTTATGGTTTTTGTCGATGAGAATGAAAAAACAGGAACTTTCTCACTTTCATGGATTATTGAGTTAAATTAGAACAGTTCAATGGAACTTCCTTAAGGATCATGTTGTTGCTCGAACTAAGTGTTGTGGGTTTCCAGGAAACCGTTAGATCACGTGTTTCCTTCTCAGTCAATCAGCGGGCTTACTTACATAACAATTCACCCTTGAGATTTTGTATATAACGGGCATGCACCATGATCAAATTATCAGAAAGTATTTTGACATAGTTCAAACAACAATGGATAAATTTGATGAATTAGAAGCCTTGCCAACTTCAATTTACAATGTAAGTACATTTTTATTTTCAAATAAAATTGTTTTCCGTGGTCACCCTCCAGTATATTCACGTAAATCCCCCCCATACAATACAAACATTACAATACAATCTTTATACTCGATTGAAAACATAAAATATATTCTTTTTACCCTCAGAACCTAACCCCCCCCCCATTGTTTTACAACCAAATTCTTGCAAAATAGAAATAATTATCTTTTCGTTAAATTCCAGTTTTTTATTTTCAAATAAAATTAATTTCCTTGGTCACCCTCCAGTATATTCAGGTAAATCCCCCGCCATACAATACAAACATCACTATACAATCTTTATACTCGATGGAAAACGTAAAATATATTCTTTTTACCCTTGAAACCTAACCCCCCCCCACTGTTTTACAACCAAAATTCTCGCAAATAGAAATAATTTTCGTTTCGTTAAATTTTAGCCTTTCTCTAATGTGATTTAAAGTGTCTACTGACTTCTGTCAATTTTTAAAGAAAATGTCACTCTGTTTTGACACAAGGCTCTATGTGAGGTTAAAATTAGCTGTCACCCTTTTTCCTCTGTGTTTACGAACGCGACGGCCAAAGTCAAAGGAACTATTCTTCCGTCAAAATTAAAACACTTTGAGGCAATTGCAATAATTAAGCGCAGATGTGATGCTCTATTTTGGGGAAGTGAAACGGATTATTTTCAAATTAAGGTCTAACAATATATTTAGGACATTATGTAAAAGGGGGGAGAGGGGGCAATGTCTCGCTTCTCACAGCTTCGTTTTAAGTAAATTATGTAAAAGGGAGAGGGAGGGGGCAATGCCTCAACTCTATCGCCATCATTGTAAAATGAAAACAAACTGTGCAATGCTGATATGCAGGGCTAGAAAGAAAAGTCTTTGGGAGTTGCATGAAGCTTATATTATGTGTAAATTGAATAGCATTTAACCTATGTTTTCAAAATTTAGATCTATAGACCGCTGGGTTAACGATCTTTTTTTTAATCTAATTTAAAGCCTATAGACTTGAACATTTAATATTTTTCTAAATGGTAAAAATAGAAACAATGATTTCTATCCTAAGGCTATAGACTACTGATTGTCGTGATTTATTTTTTTACAAGTTGTCTAATAAAAACGTTTGATTTCTAAGTCTAATATATTTCTCACTAAATTTTTACTTTTTGCTTTGCTGAAAAAGGGTGGAGGAGGGGGCTTCTTTGAGATAAATTCTTTTCTAAACAAATTATGTCTGACAATAAATTCTCTAGAAGGGAGCACTAATTTCCATCTTTAAAATAAAGGGGGAAATTATTTTGATACTAATGTTTTTCTCTTCTTGAAGGCAAATTATGAAAATTATATTTTGACCTCTCCAGCTGTAAATACAGCTAGGGGTAACGTAAATAGTGAAGAATGTGCCCAACCTCCTCATAAGAAAGCAAGAGAGGGTGAGGCAGCCCCAGTAAGAGTAACAGTTGTTCAATATGGCCGTTGGCCGAAAGCCCCCAGCTCCACACTGCCGGCCCAAGTGCAGCCATCTGTTCAAGCCCATGAAATCACTGGCTCGACTGCACAACTTCGTTCCGTCACAGGTGCTACTGTACAAGCAGCAGCCCAATCTGTAAAAGAAATTAATTATATCGACCTGTTCGCCCTCCAATACGCACCAGCCGGACCACCTCGCACCCAAGTGCAACCAGGATTTGTAAATGTGAGCATTTATTTCCTCAAAATCTCTTATATAAATACATCTATATTTCTTCCAATGTTTTTTAGTCTTTTCTTTTCACTATTTTCCAATCCCAATATAAACTTGTCTCAGAGATATTAATCCCCCCCCACCATTATTTTCTCTGCCCTCCCTCAGAGATATCTAAATGTAATTTTTTGCAAAGACACCGCTCTTTTTTCTAATCTTTGCTATTTTCTCTGTTGCTATCTCTTCACTATCACATATATTTTTAGATACCTTTGAAACTCTGTGAATGCTATTTTTCACATAGTTTTAAGAGAGAGATTATTCCATTTTATCCATCTGTCACATATCAGCGTTCTAATTTACACTGAATATTTCTATCGTGCCAAGATTTTAGTGAGGGGAAACCAAGCTAACGGTTCCCGACATTTTCCTCGTCTGAAGTTCAATCTTGGAAATTAGAACACTCGCGCACGACACGTTACAATAATTAAACTCATGAGTTCACTAAACCAGTATGGACTTAGAGAGAAATAGCGACTTATGCTGTCTAAGCAAATATTTCAACCTTTGACGGGTATTATGTAAAGACTGGGAGCCGATCGGGAAGCACTGTGGGAAGCGCCGGAGGATGAGCCGCGGGCCCGAGAGGCACCGCAGGATATGACGCGGGCCCAAAAAGCGCCGCGAAAAAAAAAGAAAAAGAAAAAAAAAATGAATAATTTGAACACTTTGAAAATAAACTATTTTTGAACAAATTGCCGCCTTCTATGTAAAGCGATGTTTTAGATTGTAAATATCTTAAGTTGGAAATTGACTGCTTTCAGTTGAATTAACGAAATGCTACTACTAAGCGCTGACTTTAAATCCTAATCCAAATTTTAACAGTAAGGATGATTTGAACACTTTGAAAATAAGCTATTTTTCATTTATAGGTTGGACCATTGGCCCCTTATTCACCATCGTCATCATGTGAAGAAGAAGAAGAACTCATTGAAGGAGCAATGAAGTGTCATGACATTCAGGACAATGAAACATCAGCTACCAATGACGGGCATGGTATCCTTAACTCTGAAGAAATACCTTATAATAATGATGCTTTTCTATGTAATTATTTCAATGTAGAACCTAGCACAGTTGAGCAAGGTAATGTTCCTAGTTCATAGGGGGACTTGCCTTTGCTAAGTCCAAATACCCTACCAATTTTAGAGGATTTCACAAACGAATTAACTGGGAACCCTCCCCCCACTGATTACCTACTTCCACTTCAAACAACTGAAGTGAAACATACCCCAAAGCTTGGTGAACAACTTGGGGGAGGGGATAATATACAAAAGGGGGGTACAACTTTTCCCGATTTTCAATTATCAAATTCAATATTAAATAATATAGTTGTTTTCACTGCGACTTTTGGGGATCCTTTTAATTCACTTATGGGGGGAAATTTTGTTTTTGATCCCGTAGAAATTGTGCATGCCTATGTAGATAAAATTCGTGCACTACTGGAGAAGCAAATTCAGTTGTGGGGAGGTAGGGATTCAATTAAGGTCTCTATTGTTTTAAAGGTTTTTTATTTAAATGAGGGGAAAAGTGAAGTTTATTATCATTATATACATTCCGAGATGCGCGTAATTCCAAATTTAGAAAATATGGAGGGAGTTTTTTCCGAGTGGGTAGGGCAAATTATAGCGCATCTCGAGAACTATAACGAAAATGGGAGGGGGTCTGTAGTTTTATTTATTGAAAATTTAAGTGTAAATATTTGTAAATTTAAGAAAGATTTTATTTTAAGAGGGGGGAAGGGTCTGAGAGGTCAGTAGTTTTAAAATACAATCCAGATCTAGAAGGTTGTCAAGGGGTCCAGCGGATTTGTTTTGAAACAGATCAAAAATGTTTCAGGTATGCTTTCCTCATATCAGCATTCGAACCTCTAGCAGATGACGCTACCAAGACGAATTTAGATCACGGGGCTGTACATGGGAAGGAAGGGTCCAATTTCCCCATTGTAGATTTCTCTTGTTTAGAAGGAAAATACCCATTAACGCATCGATCCATTGACATTTTTGAAAGGGCTAATGCTCATTAAATATAGGCGTTACTGTGGTTCAGTATGAAACTGAATTTGAAGATGGGGTTCGTTCTAAAAAGAAGGGGGTGGTATTCCCTGTAAGGGGCCCGTCAGTTGATTTGGTCAAACACTGGGTTTGGTTGTTGTATACACCACCTAGTGCCCCTACAAATTCAATTGGCCTTTTTACTCCTAGTCCGGCCATTAGGCGCGGTCGGGGGACGGGTAAAAAGGGGTGGGGGCTATGTGTCTACTGTCCAACATGCCTATATCAACTCCAGAGTGATATGAAACTAGAGTATCATATGAGACACAGTAGATCGCATGGCTATCAGACAGTGGAAACGGTTTCAGGGGATAGGGCCATTTTACGCTTTAAAAATTTCCAAAACACCCTCCTCCAATGCAACAAAATATCTTTAGACTGTGAAGCTAAGCTGAAGGAGGTGAATGATCCCCAATATCCAAACCGAATCAAAGAACACCAAGCTATTGCAGTGTCCTATGCACATGCGCAAAGAGACAGTTCTAACACCATGTGGTTGTTAGAAATAGTAGAAACATTGCATGAGGGGGACGAGTGTATGGTCAAGGCACTGACTAAACTAATTGGCACAGCTAATGGCGCTATTTCTCGTTTGGGAAATACGCATTATCCAATGGTGCTGTCTGCAGAGGATCGTCCCGCGATTAAAAATCAAAAAATATGGTGGGTTTGTAAGGGGGAGTTTGATGAGGAGGATAAGAGGACTAAAGGAAAAAGACGGGGGAGGGGGAAAGTCAGGGACCATGATCACTTGTGGCAGGAAATATCATCGGGGGTAGTAATTTTAGGGGAGTGGCACATCAATCATGTAATTTAAATGTTAGCCAACAGTTTTTTATCCCTGTTTTTATTCACAATTCAAATTATGACTTAAAATTTATTTTGACAGCACTGGCACGTATGCACAGGGAGGGAGGGGGAGTAGACAGTCCATGGGTAAATAATTCATTTACATATAACATTATTCCCAAATCTGCCGAGAAGTTGTTGCTTCTCGAACTGAAATGGCAGGTAGTGGATAATGGACATACGTGCTGGAATAAAATCAGGTTTTTAGATTCCTTTAGTTTTTTTCCCAAGGCATTGAGTCAATTGATTCAAGTGCAGAAAAGCGACAATTTTGATAGCTTTCCCTTGCTTAAACAGCACTTTCCAGACAGTGAAATGTATGACTTATTAACCAGCAAAGGTGTATATGCATATGATTATTACTGTTCTGGCGCTCGCTTAAGCGAGGTGAAACTACCTCCAATTGAAGCTTTTTACAATTCACTGACCAACAGTGAATGCACAGCCGAGGAGTATGAGTTTGCCAAGAAGGTGTGGTCTAAGGGGAATTGTAAAAATGGGTGGGATTATTGTAGACTGTACTTGGCCAGTGACGTTTTAACTCTGTTGGATATAGTCTGTAAGAATACAGACCAAATCTATTCAGAGTTCGGGTTAGATATAGGATATTATTTTTCCACGCCCCAGTTAGTGATGGATTTAATTTTAAAAATCAGTTGGGAGGAACTAGGCCTAATCAAAGATTTAGATCAACACCTGTTTGTAGAGTGTTCAATGAGGGGAGGGTATGTTTTTCACTGGGACGGCGTCTTATCAACCGGTCCGAGCGGACAAAGCACCGGTGTAAAGTCAAATGCAGTGTTCTTGGACATGAACTCGTTATACCCCTCGGCAATGTCCTACTATACTTTGCCGTGTGGGGACTATCAATTGCTTGAGAATCCTTGTGAGTTCCCCGACAATACCACCATCGAGGACAACGGGCCACAAGGATGGTTCTTTGAAATTGAAGGGCACATTCCACTGGCACTTCACGACTCAGTCAAAGATTTTGTTTTTCCCTGTATCAATCGACCAGTGACCAGGGACTCGCTGAGCCCCTACAATCGATCATTGGTTGAGGATATGGGGATGCATTGGACTCCCTCTAAACAAAAACTGATTGCTGATTTTGACCCTAAGGAGAATATCGTTGTTAACCATGTGCTTTTGCATTGGATGGTGAACAATGGTTTCAAGATCTCCAAAATACATAGGGTCCAGCAGTTCAATCAGCGACCTTAGTTGAAAACTTGTATCAACACTTTCGTCGATGACCGCTCTAGGGCAAACTCCAAGGTGGAGAAGGACATGTACAAATTCATTCTAAATTCAGCGTTTGGCAAAATATGTGAAAGCGTACGTAACGGAGCTTGCTGCGACGTCATGACTGACCCTCTAGAGTTTGCAGAAATTATTGCCGATCCCAATTTTACATCATTCACGAGCATAGAGACCGGCACGGTTCTTCTACACAGGAATAAGCAAAATGTAGTACTGAACAAGAATATCGCAGATGGTAGTTCAGTACTAAAAATTTCAAAAAATCTCATGTTGTCGTTTTTTTTAAAAATTGTTCAAGGTGCACTTGCCCAGGGCGGGGGAGGTTCAAGTTTACTATGGGGATACAGATTCTCTGCTGTTAAAGGTAAATGGGACTGAAGATTTATTGGGTGATTTAGAAAAGGGGGAAATTGTGATATATATATATAAATAAAAGACAGGTGGAGTTTGTCAATTATGATACCATTATTTAAGAAGAGGGATAGGTCTCATCGTAATGATTATCGAGGAATTCAGTTAGGGAATAGTTAACCCAAATTTTTTTTAAGGTGTTAGACTTTAGACTAAGGAGATGGATAGAAAATAGGGATGTTTTGGACAAGGTTCAGGTGGGTTTTAGAGAAGGCTTTGGGACGACTGATCATATATTTAGTATGCAGGCTATAGTTAATAAATATACTAGTGCTAAAAAAAAGGTAAGTTATACACGGCATTTATAGATATTAAAGGAGCTTTTGATAATTCCCTCTAAAAAAGGGGGCTCGACAAGGATCAGTCACATATCCTTGTGCCTTTAATAATTGTATTATTGAACCACAGTCTACTATCGAGACAACATGCATAGCTCTTGCTGTGGACGTTTCAATGACAGTCTACGCCGATGACATTCGGAGCAATAGCCGCTCAGTTGAAGGTATGGATACCACCTTCTACATATTAAAGTCCAAGTACGGTAACATTGCTCTTGAATTTAATCCGCAGAAGTCAGAGATTCTTCTGTTCAACTGGTGCCAGGAAAGGGTCTCGTCTCTAAGGCTGGGAGAACTTTCTGTAGCCCCTGTCTCGAAAATTATTTACCTTGGTTTACCAATTGGAAAGGATCTAAAAACTACCCGCTCCCTTCTTATTGATCATCTCCGTAATCGCCTGGCTTTTGCCTACAGTAGAGTAGTCTCATCTAAAATTCATTTCAACCGTTTAAATCTGGCTCGACTTTATGATGCAGTATCCCTTCCCCATTTCCTGTATCTAAGCCCGTTTTGGAGAATTTTTCCCGAGCCAGAGAAAAGAAAGCTCAGATCCGCGTTTTTTAAGTATGCCAAGTTCTTGTTGCGGCTCCAAGAAATTCAAGAAATTCGGACAAGAAATTTGCACCTTGTTAAAAATTTTAAAATTGCGGACCCAACGGAAGCTATAGCTGAACAAATTAAATGGTATAACGAGAAAGTTTCTTCCCACCCTTGGTACCGTTTGCTAAGGCAGTAAATCGCTGTCCATTTAATTTTATTTGCACATCTCTTGTCATATTTAGTCTTTTTACCGTCTCTTGTCATATTTAGACTAGTTGATTAATTCCGTTGATTTTGAATTGAAGTTATCAAGTAAGTTGCTGTAGGTTAGATTAACGGAATTGAAGTTATCAATAATATTGCTTATTATTCTTCAGCACTTGGGAGATTAAAAAATAAAAATTCCTGCGTACCGGCAGTGCAGTGTATAACTGAGTTTTTGTTTGTCGTCTTTGTTATTTTTTCGATTATGTGTAATGTCTTGTAATTTGTTTTTTGTGTGTGTTTTTTCTTTTTTAGTGATACTCTGTCTTTTGTACCTTTTTTTGACGGGTAATAAATAAATAAATATAATGTTTGTAGGTTTATATTAATGGAAAGTTTGTTAGAGATAGGTCTACCGAGTCACTTTCTGGTATTTGACCTGTTAACACCTATGCTGGGTTAAATTTTTGAAACCCGTTTTTGGAAGTTATTATAATCCAAGTTTCAGTCATTGACCAGTTTCGAGCTATATTAACTGGATTTATTGTTTCACTATTATGTCAAGGCCCATGAAATTCACATGCCCTGAGTGCGGACTTCGTGCCGCCAGCGGAACAGTGCAGTCGGTGTCAACAGTGGTTTCATCCAAAATGGGCAGGCATTTCTACTGAGGAGAGAAAAAAATGTGGTGAGTGGTTTTTCTCCTGCTGTCAGTCTCCCCGTCCTTTGTATGCAGACCTAGCCCCACCGTTAACGTAACTTTCTCTACACCTTGACGCTAAACCCCCCTCTACGCCCAAGTCTGCCCCACAATTTACAACCCCAAAATCAGTTTCAAAAAATCAAGCTTTCACAAGTCCCCCCTTGTGTTGACTGTGGTAAACATATCAAACAGCTGGCTGATCTCCGAGCTAAATAATATTCCCAGTTGGAGCAGAATTCAGAGCATGAAGTAGCCATAGAAGATTTAAAAAAAAAAGTTGTTATTTTTCTCAATGACCAAAAAATTGGTAACGATATAGGCTACTCCATGAACGCGATCTTGAAATTAAAAAATTAAGTGAAAATATCAACTCCCATAATTCCCAACGCCTCCTTATGGAAGATGAACTCTGCAGTCTAGAAAACAATCAAGTGACCCTTAAATCGAAAATCACCAAATTACAAGAGGATTTAAAAAACAACGAAGCAATTATTGCTTCAATAGGGAATCAATTATCAGAGCTCAGCAAATCCAGCATCAATTGCAGAATGTCCCATAAGAGCATATACATACCTATGTGCAGTATGAAAACTGATGACGCCCTTAAGTTCGTAAATAGTCCAGTGACCTCCCGCTTTTTACATAAATTATCAGTTGATACTTAACTAAACAAAAAAGATCACGAACAAATCATTACCAGACAATGACATTTTTCTTACTTTTGAAAAAATTACGAAAGTGAAGGATAAAAGTAAAATAAATATAAAAATAAGCAGAAAGGAAAATGTGATCTGCAAGCATTTTGATAGTGGTTTCTGCAAGTTTCGCAAACAATGCAAGTTTCTGCATATTTGTCGTCAGTTTATTTCGGGAGTTTGTGTGTCTTATAAGTGTATTTTTGACCATGTTGATCTTTGTTCT
Organism: Artemia sp. Qi Xiang Cuo; assembly: GCF_049724085.1. NCBI lineage: Eukaryota > Metazoa > Arthropoda > Branchiopoda > Anostraca > Artemiidae > Artemia > Artemia sp. Qi Xiang Cuo. The sequence continues at coordinate 23,706,448 of NC_142802.1, read as the reverse complement.
GTTTTATCGTGTATTGATAAGTCGTGTACTTTTGCTCATGTGTAAGCTTTACTTTTGTTGTCTAATAGTTGGGCGAGTCCATCCAATGGTGCTTACAACTAGTATACCATTCTGCAGAGCAATATATTCAAGTCCAATAGAGATTTCATATAAACAGTCTTTATTTATATCAAAGCCCTAGCTTTCTACATACTTATCACGTACAATGCATAAGTTCGACTCTGCCTATCCAAAGGCTAAACGCACCAATATATACGTATCTTTCTATGGGTTTATGAATATTTTCTAGGAATCTAGTCACTTTTCACATTACTATGGTTAAACACATATTCAAGGAAATCCCTTGGATTCCGTGACAAGCGGAAGTTGTAACAAAAATATTGACAGCTAGGTTAATCTATTAACACAATTTAAATCAGGAAGAGACTTTACAATCCACCCCCCTCTTAAAGAGAACCAAAGTTCTTATTATTTCCGTTGAGATTTTTGAGTTATTTAAAAAAATGTTTTTAGATTATCTTTTACATCACTTAAATCCCGACTCTAGCAAAAAAATTAAGATTTTTAAACTATGCTTAAAAGTTCTGGTATTACGGCACAGAATATCCATGAAACAAACATAAAATTAGGACACAAAAAATTAAAAGAACAAACAGCAAATACTAAATTTGGGTGTGCACTTAAAAACATACACTGAAAATAAAAGTGTTCTGTTTTGACGGGGAATCACTTCTGCAGGATAAGTCTTTAAACTGTGCTTCCCTTCTCGGCCGCAAAACTGGTAGTCTTGACACTGTTTATAAGTGAAAGCCTTTTCGTTCACTAGGTGCGCAGTCACTTACAATTGTCCCTACACGTAAACATATAACATAGACTTATCAATAAATCTTATTGCGTTTTAATGTAGCGAAAGCCTATCTTTGCGAGAAAAAAAATAGAAATGAGGATTGGACATAATTCCAATTTTCTTTAAAACATCTGCTATAAAATTAAACATAATTTTTATTATGATTACTCTCTTTATTGAGAGAAAAATCTTGGTAACAGCAGCAATGTTATCCATATATATATAATCATTTGATATGGCGAAAATTTTGTGCTTGCGGAAATGCTGGTGTTGATGGCAAGCTGAATTTCAGGGAGGTATTTGCTCCAATTACTTTGATCTTGGGAGCAAAATGCTCTGGCAATAGCCTTGACGGTCTTTACTGAATTTTCACATTGTCCATTAGCTCGGGCGTTATATGGCGTGGTGCAGCGGTGTTTAATATTCATGCTTGCTAGGAATTTTTGCATTTGCTCGGAACGATAAGTAGGGTGAGAATCACTAATCAAGAGCTCGAACAAACCGAAGTATCCTATCACCTTTTCCCTAAGGAAATCACAAATTGATCTTGCCGTTATGTCCTTTAACGGAGCTAACACGACAAATTTAGTATAATGCTCAATAAGCATTACTATATATCGGGCCGGAGCACCAGTGTCATTTGGTGATGGTGGGAGGGGACCTGCGGTGTCACTGCTAACTATTCTAAACGGATACATTGCAGTATCTGTTTGGCATAATATTGGATGTATGGACTTTGGGACTTTATTTCATCTTAAACAAATATGACAGTTTTGACATACTGTTTTCCCCTTTTTTTTCATAAATTGAAAAATACAAATTTCTTTTAACCTTTCGAGTGTTTTTTCAACCGAGCCATGAGCTCCTAACATTTTATTTGAGTGTACCAACTCTGTATAAGAATCCACAAGAATCCCAGGCAAAACAATTTTTGGCGTTATATTGATCCGAAGTTTTCCTGGTTGTTCCTGTGGATAATAATAGAGAATTGAATTTGTCACCCGTAATCCGTCCATGATTTTTAGTAACCATGGTTTTGGGTACCCTGAACTATTTCCCGACGCTTCCCTGGTGTCTAGTTCTGTCCCATTTTTTTTAAACACTAAACCAGTTCCTGACGCTTCACTTGCGTCTAGTACAAGCTTAATTTGTTCATACCCTGAACCATTTCCCGAAGCTTCCCTGGCGTCTAATTCAGTCCTATGTTTTTGAGACCTTGAACTATTGCCTAACGTTTTCCAGGCCTCTAGTTCAGTCCCATTTTTATGACCCTCTGAACCACTTCCCGACGCTTCTCTGGCATCTAGTTCAGTCTCATTTTTTTCAATCAGTTTTATTACTAAATTTAATTCTTCATCTTCTCTTTGTAATTTGGACATTATTTTCTGTTCAATTCCTACGAAATCCACTCCTTCGCTTGAATGTACGCCCGCAGCGACAAATTCAAGTTCATCTTCTGTCATTTCGATAGGTCTAGATTTTTCAATGGTTTCGGTAGCAAGTCTGCTCAAAACATCAGATAACTGGTATTTACCAGGCAAATACTGAAAATGAAATTGAGGATTGTCTAAAAGAAGTAGAGACATTCTATATAACTTGGACGAGAGTTTGCGCATTTTGTAGAGCTGGCAGATGGGTTTGCAATTATTTAAATGTGAAAGCTTCAACTGTGATATGAATTCCATATCACCCAAATTTGGTAGGGAAACTTTATTATCAGAATATTCATTAATTGCCTCTGCTTTAAAGGAAGTTATCAAATGATCTCCAATTTCTTGAAAAGTACCTATTATAGTCCACCTAGGAAGAAACATCGGATCCTCAGAGATGTTAAAAATTATTGTTAGAGATTTGTTGTTTCTTACGATATTTGCTGAAGCATTTACATATCCTTCCATTCCTTCCCCTGGCTCAATAAGGACTGTACAACCGTGTGGTACCATGTTTCCATCAATTGATCTAAGAGCAATTTCAGCAACTTTCAAACATCTTGGGGGTAATGAAACTGCCTTTGGTAAAATGACACTACCATAGGATTGACCTATACATTTGTCTGAATTTGAGCTTTTGAATCGCATTTGATTATTAATCATGTCTAATTGAGTACCTAAATTATGCAAGAGATCCCATCCAATTATAAGCTCAAAGTCTAAATCTTAAACTACGAGAAATTCCCATTCTTTAGCTTGTTTTTCAATTCCATCTGAAATTTGTATCGATATGGTCGCTTTTGCTTGCGTACCAACACTTTGGGAATTTAGAGGTTTTATCTTGGCTAAATTAGGTTCAATTCGTTTAATGAAATGTTTTGGTATAAGTTGGAAAGTAATAGAATTTACTAATGATTTGTGGCATCCAGGATCAATAAATGCTTCACATGTCTTATCCCCCAACAGCACTTCATGAAAAATAGGGAAATTTTTTTAGAACTATCCGAAATTCCTAAGAAGCATAAAAATTCTTTACTGGAATTTTGATACTCAGAATCTTTATTTACTAGTGACTCATTATTAAGGCTATTATGCTTAGTTTCAGACTGAGGGTTTTCTTTTTCCGTACCAGTCTTAGCCCTCTGTCTAGACTGGCTATTTAGTTTTCCGATACCCTGTCCGAATCTGTCTTTTCTGTACCAGCATTCGGAACTATCGTGGTTTCGGTTACCACAAACGTAGCATGTTTTACTTTCGACCCTTTGTATCGAAAGGTTTGGGGAAAGGGAGACTTTATTCTTCCCTGGATTAGGGCAATTTCTTCGAAAATGCCCAGGTTCTTGCCAATTATAACAAAGTCTGGATGGATTTTGCTGTCCAGGCCCCCTATCTGGTTGTGACTGTCTATTTTCATTCCCTTCATAATTATTTTCCCTATTCTTTCGGAAGGGAGAGCGGTTCCCTCGTCCCCAGCCCCTTTGAAGTGTCCGGCCCCTATATGAATGTTCATCTCCCATCTTCTTGCCCTGGGGGGGACGGAACTTATTTTGAATCGATACGGCAGCCGAGAAAAACTCATTCGTTGGTTTTGTCGCAATTTCAATTTTTTCATACTTGGTCGCAATTTTAAAAGCATCTTCTAGGTTATTTATTTGATCCTCTTGTTCCATTAGTACTCTTTTAAAGGTTATGTGTGCACCTTCCCTAAAAGTGTGTAGTGCCAATGATTGAACTGCCGGGTTTCTTAGTCCATCCCAATAGCCCATTGAATTCGCATAGGACTTAGCGGCTCTTTCAACTCGTTTTAAGAATTGATATACTGTTTCATCCGGAAATTGTTTACATCCCACGAGATCCTGTAAGATTTGCCCGGGGCTACGTTGAGGAGCAAAAGCCTCCACCAGATTTTTCCGCAATGTATCAAGTGTTAAATTCACCTTATTTAAATCATAAAAAAAAGGGAAAATTCCCCTTTCATTAAAATCCCTGCTGTGGCAACAACTTGCTTTTCCGACCAAGTTAAGGTATCCTGAATTCTTTTTAGTTGGCTAATAAATTCATTTATCTGTGAGACTTCTGTTAATGGTGCTATTAAGGAAGCTAAATCTGTTGTTGCTCTGATTGAAAGGTTATCACTTGACGGTGGATTATTTGTTGGACGCGGTTGCTGTGAATTTTCACTTTGGGGGTTAGATGAAATTTGTAGATAATGGGCCATTGCCGCTGCTTCCCAGAGACTTATGTCAGAATAAAACTTACTGACTATTTCTTCGTCATAATCATCGCTACTTGGATCAAAGGTAGGGGTTGTTTCTATGCTTCGTAATTCTTGCTGTGCAAGGAAGGCTTTCGCTTTTACTTCATCAAAATTATAATTTTCAGGATTTAATTCTGGGATATTCATGGTTAAAAAAAAAACTAAAAATTGATACAAGAAAATAGCTAGCCTAAGCACTCCTAACTTTTTCCTATGCGCACAAAACTTTGGGGCTCACACTTACTCTTTATGTTTTTCACTGGATGCAGATCCCTCCAAGGTTTCTTCTTTGATGGCTGGAGATGACAGGAGATGTGCGTAAGTTGGTGCATCTTTTATGTTTTTCACTGGATGCAGATCCCTCCAAGGTTTCTTCTTTGATGGCTGGAGATGACAGGAGATGTGCGTAAGTTGGTTGGCTTCGGTTGATGAAACTGCGGTGACTGTGAAAAGTTCAGACGACCCTGTATAAAAATATGTCTTGTCAGTATTTTATTTACTTCTGGGGTTTGTTTGGATGAAATGGCATCGGTCTGGCTCTGATATGGATGAACTGGGCTCGAAAAATTACAGCACTTCTGACACCATTGTTGTAAGCTTTACTTTTGTTGTCTAATAGTTGGGCGAGTCCATCCAATGGTGCTTACAACTGGTTTACCATTCTGCAGAGCAATATATTCAAGTCCAATAGAGATTTCATATAAACAGTCTTTATTTATATCAAAGCCATAGCTTTCTACACACTTATTACGCACAATGCATAAGTTCGACTCTGCCTATCCAAAGGCTAAACGCACAAATATATACGTATCTTTCTATGGGTTTATGAATATTTTCTAGGAATCTAATCACTTTTCACATTACTATGGTTAAACACATATTCAAGGAAATCCCTTGGATTCCGTGACAAGCGGAAGTTGTAACAAAAATATTGACAGCTAGGTTAATCTATTAACACAATTTAAATCAGGAAGAGACTTTACACATGCATCTTCAGGATTGGAGCGCAGGTTTAAAACCCAACGTTTTTTAGATCGACGCCGAAAGTATTCACGACCCCCCCTCCCCTTGTACGTGTTCCATTCGACTTTCAGTCTTATCCCCCTGCATACCCAATACAGAGCACTATACCGCAAGAAGCCATCCCTAGAAACAATTCTCTGCCCCAAGTACTTACGCGTGCCATGTCTGTCCCATCCCCACAAGTACTTCACTCACTTCGGACCATCCCCAAACCCCCCCCTCACTCATAGTCCTCCCAAAAATCCACTTCCTTTGGACTCCTTTCTTCTCCGTGCGTCCAAGAAGTTACCGGCCGGTTCTGGACTCCACCCGTTATTTGCCAAAACAAACCCAACCCCTCCCCACACAGACCCCCCCCCCCCGTACTTCCCTCCCACAGCATCATCTTGCCCCCCGACCCCCCATTTAAAGAACACTCCCAACTTGACTTATTCCCAGATCACCAGGAAACCTTTCTCACTTCCCTTGCACTTTATCCCCCCTGGCTACCCTACCAGTATGACTCTGGTTTAAGAGTAAGCAGGCAGAATGATCCTCTTTTAACACCTACATGCAGAGTTTCTAAAACTTCAAATAGTTACCGCTGTTTAGAGTCTCCGCTAGTACCTGCTCAATTAAATGCAATTGTATTTGAAAAAGACGGATTTGATCCCCTGTCCTTTGTTCTCACTATCCAAGTTTAGCCCCCGTCAAGAATTCCACTAGAACCCCTGACCGTATCTGTGATATAAAAAAAGTAAAGTGTAAAAACGGTACCTTCACAAGTCGCTTTAGATTCCCCAAACTTTTGTTGAGCAACGCTGAAAGCCTTAACTTTGAAAAACTCAATGAATTAGACACCCTTTCTAAAATATATAGATTAGATGTAATCGCTATTAGTAGAGGAGGGGGTACCAGCCCGGGACGAACACCGTGCTGCCATCTACAATTTAGTTTAATGCTGACGGGACATAATTTATTCAAGGATTATCGATCGAGTCTAATGGGGGTCAAGGTCAATCGATCTGTTGTTGTTTGGCCACGTGTAATGGCATGAGGGGTGATTTACATAATCGATGGGGGAATTATTGATTCACGAGCGTGGGGACTTATGAAACAATATGGGCATAGAGTCATTAGGGAGAACACGTGGGTAATGGGGTCAATGACCTCTTTTTCCAAGATCGATTTATTTGATGTTTCTATGTGTAATAACTCGGGGGGCGAAGGTTGCACATGCGCATTGAATTCTAACGGGAATAATGTTATTGATCTGGGACTCTAGGGGGAAGTGAATTTCCGAGAACTTGATTGCGTAATCAAAGTGTGTCAACAACAACAACAAAGACCTTGACATTCGCTGAGAGCGTGCACTTACAACAACAAAAACCCGGAATTTGGAACACCTATGCTGTCGACCTCAATTCACCTATCGTGAATCAATAATTCCCCTTAGAAACAACAAATTAATTTCCCATTTCCTGACAGATCAATCAATCAATGACATCATCTGTCAGACTTTAAAAATTTTCGCCTAGAAACATTTCTCCAGGAATAGATCCAAGTCATTAATGTCTTCGCCTCGGGACCAGTTCTACTGGTCGAACTCCAAAAGATATTAATAACCAAAGGCCATGGAAACAATTAGGCAAGAAACATCTTAGCGATGAATTGTTTTAGCGCGCGAAATGGTTTCATATTAATTTGAAATGCGTTAGCGCAGAGATGCCAATAACAAAGGAACACGCTGAATTTACGTTTAGGGATTATTTGGGCGAAACCGTTTTAGACAGGTTATGGAACTATTTCGGCGAAACAGATAGAGACATTTTAAAAGAAGATTTTTGAAGAGAATTTAAAGTGGGAAACAGTGTTGTGAGGTCCTCTAACCCAACCCCAAAGGGTTCCGATCCTCCTACCCCAACCTCAAAGGAAGCGCCCGGTCCTCAAAGGTCCCCCAAGCTCCCAAAGGGCCACCGGCGCCTCCAAAGGCCCACTCAGACCCCCAAAGGCCATCCCCAGGCCCCAAATGTCCCCCAGGCTCCCAACTGTCCCCCCGGACCCCCAACGGCCCTCCCTGTGCCCCAAAGGTCCTCCGCCGGTCCCCAAAGGCCCATCGAGCTCCCAAAGGACCAATGGGGTCCCAAAGGCCCTCCACCGGTCCCCAAATGTCCCCCAGGCATCCAAAGGCCCTCCCTGTGCCCCAAAGGCCCTCCCTGTGCCGCAAAGGCCCTCCACTGGTCCTTAAAGCCCCCCAAGCTCCCAAAGGGCCACCGGTGCCCCCCAAGGCCCACCCAGACCCCCAAAGGCCATCCCCAGGCCCCAAATGTCCCCCAGGCCCCCAACTGTCCCCCCGGACCCCCAAAGGCCCTCCCTGTGCCCCAAAGGTCCTCCCCCGGCCCCCAAAGGTCCCCCGGGCTCCCAAAGGACCAACGGGGTCCCAAAGGCCCTCCTCCCGTCCGCAATGGTCCACCGGGCTCCCAAAGGCCCTCCCTGTGCCCCAAAGGCCCTCCCTGTGCCTCAAAGGTCCTCCTCCGGTCCCCAAAGGCCCATCGAGCTCCCAAAGGACCAATGGGGTCCCAAAGGCCCTCTACCGGTCCCCAAATGTCCCCCAGGCACCCAAAGGCCCTCCCTGTGCCCCAAGGGCCCTCCTCCGGTCCCCAAAGGCCCATCGAGCTCCCAAAGGACCAACGGGGTCCCAAAGGCCCTCCACCGGTCCCCAAAGGCCCGTCGAGCTCCCAAAGGACCAACGGGGTCCCAAAGGCCCTCCACCGGTCCCCAAAAGTCCCCCAGGCACCCAAAGGCCCTCCCTGTGCCCCCCAAAGGCCCACCAAGCTCCCAAAGGATCACCGGCGCCCCCCAAGGCCCCCCCAGACCCCCAAAAACCCTCCCCAGGCCCCACAAAGGAATTATTTACTGACCTTCAGTTGTTGCGATTTTAAAAGTTCTGCTTTTGTTTTCTAAAATCATCGCCTAAAATGCCTCAAACTGTTTCACCCAAAGAGACACATACACAGAGACACACACACAGAGACACAAACAGAGACAAACACACAGAGACACACACACAGAGACACACACACAGAGACACACGCACAGAGACACACACACAGAGACACACACACACAGAGACACACACAGGTTATGGTTTACCTTGTCACAGTTACATTTTCATGATTTTTTCAAAGTTCATTTTGAATTTCTTTCGTTGAAATGCAAGAGTTGGAATATTTCAGCAATGTTTGGTTGTGGTTTACCTTGTCACAATTACATTTTCTTGATTTTTAAAAGTTCATTTTGAATTTCTTTCGTTGAAATGCAAGAGTTGGAATATTTCAGTAGTGTTTGGTTGTGGTTTACCTTGTCACTGTTACATTTTCTTGATTTTTAAAAGTTCATTTTGTATTTCTTTCGTTGAAATGGAAGAGTTGGAATATTTCAGTAGCGTTTGGTTGTGTTTTAACTTGTCACAGTTACATTTTCTTGATTTTTCAAAGTTCATTTTGAATTTCTTTTGTTGAAATGCAAGAGTTGGAATATTTCAGTAGTGTTTGGTTGTGGTTTACCTTGTCAAAGTTACATTTTCTTGATTTTTCAAAGTTTATTTTTAATTTCATTCGTTGAAAAGCAAGAGTTGGACTATTTCCGTCGTCTTTGGGTGTGGTTTACCTTGTCACAGTTACATTTTCTTGATTTTTCAAAGTTCATTTGAATTTCTTTCATTGAAATGCACGAGTTGGAATATTTCAGAAGTGTTTGGTTGTGGTTTACCTTGTCACAGTTAAATTTTCTTTATTTTTCAAAGTTAATTTGAATTTATTTAGTTGAAATTCAAGAGTTGGAATATTTCAGTAGTGTTTGCTTGTGGTTTACCTTGTCACAGTTACATTTTCAAGATTTTTCAAAGCTCATTTTGAATTTCTTTCGTTGAAGTGCAAGAGTTGGAATATTTCAATAGTGTTTGGTTATGGTTCACCTTATCACAGTTAAATTTTCAAGATTTTTCAAAGTTCATTTCGAATTTCTTTCGTTAAAGATGCAAGAGTTGGAATATTTCAGTAGTGTTTGGCTATGGTTTACCTTGTCACAGTTACATTTTCCTGATTTTTCAAAGTTTATTTCGAATTTCTTTCGTTGAAGTGCAAGAGTTGGAATATTTCAGTGGTGTTTGGCTATGGTTTACCTTGTCACAGTTACATTTTCCTGATTTTTCAAAGTTCATTTTGAATTTCATTCGTTGAATTGCAAGAGTTGGAATATTTCAGTAGTGTATGATTGTTCATGAACTTGTCACAGTTACATTTTCTTGATTTTTCAAAGTTCATTTTGAATTTCTTTCGTTTAAATACAAGAGGTGGAATATTTAAGTAGTGTTTGGTTGCGGTTTACATTGTCACAGTTACATTTTCGTGATTTTTCAAAGTTCATTTTGAATTTCTTTCGTTGAAATGCAAGAGTTGGAATATTTCAGTAGTGTTTGGTTGTGGTTTACCTTGTCACAGTTAAATTTTCTTGATTTTTCAAAGTTCATTTTTAATTTCATTCGTTTAAATGAAAGAGTTGGTATATTTTAGTAGTGTTTTGTTTTGTATTTACTTGTCCCAGTTAAATTTTCTTTATTTTTTAAACTTCAATTTGAAACTCTTTATTTGAAATGCAAGACTTGAAATATTTCATTAGTGTTTTGTTGTGGTTTACCTTGTCACAGTTACATTTTCTTGATTTTTCAAAGTTCATTTTGAATTTCTTTCGTTGAAATGCTAGAGTTGGTATATTTCAGTAGTGTTTGGTTGTGGTTTACCTTGTCACAGTTACATTTTCTTGATTTTTCAAAGTTTACTTTTAATTTCTTACGTTGAAATGCAAGAGTTGGAATATTTCAGTAGTGTTTGGTTGTGGTTTACATTGTCACAGTTACATTTTCTTTATTTTACAAAGTTCATTTGAATTTCTTTCGTTGAAATGCAAGAGTTGGAATATTTCAGTAGTGTTTGGTTGTGGTTTACCTTGTCACAGTTACATTTTCTTGATTTTTAAAATTTTATTTTTCAATTTCTTTAATTGAAATGCAAGAGTTGGAATATTTCAGTAGTGTTTGGTTGTGGTTTACCTTGTCTCAGTTACATTTTCTTGATTTTTCAAAGTTCATTTTTGAATTTCTTTTGTTGAAATGCAAAAGTTGGAATATTTCAGTAGTGTTTGGTTGTGGTTTACCTTGTCACAATTACATTTTCTTTATTTTTCAAAGTTCATTTTTTTAATTTCTTTAGTTGAATTGCAAGAGTAGGAATATTTAAGTAGTGTTTTGTTGTGATTTAACTTGTCTAAGTTACATTTTCTTGATTTTTCAACTTTCATTTTGAATTCGTTACGTTGAAATGCAAGAGTTGGTATTTTTCGGTAATGTTTGGTTGTGGTTTACCTTGTCACAGTTACATTTTCTTTATTTTTCAAAGTTAATTTTAATTTGTTTCTTTTAAATGAAAGAGTTTGAATATTTAAGTAGTGTTTGGTTATTGTTTACCTTGTCGCAGTTACATTTTCTTGATTTTTCAAAGTTCTTTTTGAATTTCTTTTATTGAAATGCAAGAGTTGGAATATTTCAGTAGTGTTTGGTTGTGGTTTACCTTGTCACAGTTACATTTTCTTGATTCTTCAAAGTTCTTTTTGAATTTCATTCGTTGAAATTCAAGAGTTGAAATATTTAAGTAGTGTTTTGATGTGGTTTACCTTGTCAAAGTTACATTTTCTTTATTTTTAAAATTTAATTTTGAATTTCTTTCGTTGAAATGCAAGAGTTGGAATATTTCAGTAGTGTCTGGTTATGGTTTACCTTGTCACAATTACATTTTCTTGATTTTTCAAAGCTCATTTTTGAATTTCTTTCGTTGAAAAGCAAGAGTTGGAATATTTCAGTAGTGTTTGGTTTTGGTTTACCTTATCACAGTTACATTTTCTTGATTTTTCAAAATTCATTTTGAATTTCTTTCGTTGAAATGCAAGAGTTGGAATATTTCAGTAGTGTTTGGACATGGTTTACCCTGTCACAGTTACATTTTCTTGATTTTTCAAAGTTCATTTTGAATTTCTTTCGTTGAAATGCAAGAGTTGTAATATTTCAGTAGTGTTTGGATGTGGTTTACCTTGTCACAGTTACATTTTCTTAATATTTATAAGTTCATTATGAAATTTATTCGTTGAAATGCAAGAGTTGGAATATTTCAGTAGTGTTTGGGTGTGGTTTACCTTGTCACAGTTACATTTTCTTGATTTTTCAAAGTTCATTTTGAATTTCTTTCGCTGAAATGCAAGAGTTGGAATATTTCAGTAGTGTTTGGCTGTGGTTTACCTTGTCACAGTTACATTTTCTTGATTTTTCAAAGTTCATTATGAATATCTATCGCTGAAATGCAAGAGTTGGAATATTTCAGTAGTGTTTGGTTGTGGTTTACCTTGTCACAGTTACATTTTCTTGATTTTCCAAAGTTCATTTTGAATTTCTTTCGTTGAAATGCAAGAGTAGGAATATTTCAGTAGTGTTTGGGTGTGGTTAACCTTGTCACAGTTACATTTTCTTGATTTTTCAAAGTTCATTTAGAATTTCTTTCGTTGAAATGCAAGAGTTGGAATATTTCAGTAGTGTTTGGTTATGGTTTACCTTGTCACAGTTACATTTTCTTGATTTTTCAAAGTTCATTTTGAATTTCTTTCGCTGAAATGCAAGAGTTGGAATATTTCAGCAGTGTTTGATTGTGGTTTACCTCATCACAGTTACAGTTTCCTGATTTTTCAAAGTTCATTTTGAATTTCTTTCGTTGAAATGCAAGAGTTGGAATATTTCAGTAGTGTTTGGTTGTGGTTTACCTTGTCACAGTTACATTTTCTTGATTTTTCAAAGTTCATTTTGAATTTCTTTCGTTGAAATGCATGAGTTGGAATATTTCAGTAGTGTTTGGGTGTGGTTTACCTTGTCACAGTTACATTTTCTTGATTTTTCAAAGTTCATTTAGAATTTCTCTCGTTGAAATGCAAGAGTTGGAATATTTCAGTAGTGTTTGGTTGTGGTTTACCTTATCTCAGTTACAATTTCTTGATTTTTCAAAGTTCATTTTGAGTTTCTTTCGTTGAAATGCAAGAGTTGGAATATTTCAGTAGTGTTTGGTTGTGGTTTACCTCATCACAGCTACATTTTCCTGATTTTTCATAGTTCATTCTGAATTTCTTTCGTTGAAATGCATGAGTTGGAATATTTCAGTAGTGTTTGGTTCTGGTTTACCTTATCACAGTTACATTTTCCTGATTTTTCAAAGTTAATTTTGAATTTCATTCGTTGAAATTCAAGAGTTGGAATATTTCAGTAGTGTTTGGTTGTGGTATACCTTGTCACAGTTACATTTTCTTGATGTGTCAAAGTTCATTTAGAATTTCTGTCGATGAAATGCAAGAGTTGTAATATTTCAGTAGTGTTTGGTTGTGGTTTGCCTTGTCACAGTTACATTTTATTGATTTTTCAAAGTTCATTTTGATTTTCTTTCGTTGTAATGCAAGAGTTGGAATATTTCAGTAGTGTTTGGTTATGGTTTACCTTGTCACAGTTACATTTCTTGCGAAAACACACAAAATCAGAAAAAAAAATGTTCAATGTACGTAGGCTAACCTAGCCTAACCGAACTTAGCCTAACCTAACTTAATCTAACCTATCCTAACCTAACTTAACCTAACCTAACTTAATCTAACCTAACCTAACTTAACCTAACCTAACTTAATCCAACCTAACCTAACCTAACCTATATGCGCGCGTACGTAGGCTAACCTAACCTAATCTAACTTAACCTAACCTAACAATATTTTTTTCTGATTTTGTGTGTTTTCGCAAGAAAATAGCTTGTCTTTAGCAAACTTAGCCATAGCTAGTTGAAACTCTGCATAAATATCTTCATTTCAGCCTAATTGTGAGGGTACTAAAGGAACATTGAACATTTTTTTTTTCTGATTTTGTGTGTTTTCGCAAGAAATGTAACTGTGACAAGGTAAACCACAACCAAACACTACTGAAATATTCCAACTCTTGCATTTCAACGAAAGAAATTCAAAATGAACTTTGAAAAACCAAGAAAATGTAACTGTGACAAGGTAAACCACAACCAAACACTACTGAAATATTCCAACTCTTGCATTTCAACGAATGAAATTCAAAATGAAATTTGAAAAATCAGGAAAATGTAACTGTGATAAGGTAAACCAGAACCAAACACTACTGAAATATTCCAACTCATGCATTTCAACGAAAGAAATTCAGAATGAACTTTGAAAAATCAGGAAAATGTAACTGTGATGAGGTAAACCACAACCAAACACTACTAAAATATTCCAACTCTTGCATTTCAACGAAAGAAATTCAGAATGAACTTTGAAAAATCAAGAAATTGTAACTGCGATAAGGTAAACCACAACCAAACACTACTGAAATATACCAACTCTTGCATTTCAACGAGAGAAATTCTAAATGAACTTTGAAAAATCAAGAAAATGTAACTGTGACAAGGTAAACCACACCCAAACACTGCTGAAATATTCCAACTCATGCATTTCAACGAAAGAAATTCAAAATGAACTTTGAAAAATCAAGAAAATGTAACTGTGACAAGGTAAACCACAACCAAACACTACTGAAATATTCCAACTCTTGCATTTCAACGAAAGAAATTCAAAATGAACTTTGAAAAATCAGGAAACTGTAACTGTGATGAGGTAAACCACAATCAAACACTGCTGAAATATTCCAACTCTTGCATTTCAGCGAAAGAAATTCAAAATGAACTTTGAAAAATCAAGAAAATGTAACTGTGACAAGGTAAACCATAACCAAACACTACTGAAATATTCCAACTCCTGCATTTCAACGAAAGAAATTCAAAATGAACTTATAAAAATAAATAAATTGTAATTGTGACAAGGTTAACCACACCCAAACACTACTGAAATATTCCAACTCTTGCATTTCAACGAAAGAAATTCAAAATGAACTTTGAAAAATCAAGAAAATGTAACTGTGACAAGGTAAACCACAACGAAACACTACTGAAATATTCCAACTCTTTCATTTAAAAGATAGATATTCAAATTTTACTTTTAATAATAAAGAAAATGTAACTGTGACAAGGTAAACCACAACCAAACACTACTGAAATATTCCAACTCTTGCATTTCAGCGAAAGAAATTCAAAATGAACTTTGAAAAATCAAGAAAATTTAACTGTGACAAGGTAAACCAAAACCAAACACTACTGAAATATTCCAAATCTTGCATTTCAACGAAATAAATTCAAAATGAACTTTGAAAAATCAAGAAAATGTAACTGTGACAAGGTAAACCACAACCAAACACTACTTAAATATTCCAAATCTATCATTTCATGTAAATAAATTAAAAAATAACTTTTAAAGATAAATAAAATTTAACTCTGACAAGGTAAACCACAACCAAACACTACTGAAATATTCCAACTCTTGCACTTCAACGAATGAAATTCAAAATGAACTTTGAAAAATCATGAAAATGTAACTGTGACAAGGTAAACCATAGCCAAACACCACTGAAATATTCCAACTCTTGCATTTCAACGAAAGAAATTCAAAGTGAACTTTGAAAAATCAAGAAAATGTAACTGTGACAAGGTAAACCATAACCAAACACTACTGAAATATTCCAACTCTTGCTATTCAACGAAAGAAATTCAAAATGATCTTTGAAAAATCCAGAAAATGTAACTGTGACAAGGTAAACCAGAACCAAACACCACTGAAATAGTCCAACTCTTGCACTTCAACGAAATAAATTCAAAATGAGCTTTGAAAAATCATGAAAATGTAACTGAGACATGGTAAACCACTATCAGACACTACTGAAATATTCCAACTATTGCATTTAAACGAAAGAAATTCAAATGAACTTTGAAAAATCAAGAAAATTTTACTGTGACAAGGTAAACCACAACCAAACACTTCTGAAATATTCCAACTCTTGCATTTCAATGAAAGAAATTCAAATGAACTTTGAAAAATCAAGAAAATGTAACTGTGATAAGGTAAACCACAGCCAAACACTACTGAAATAGTCCAACTCTTTCTTTTCAAAGAAATAAATTAAAAATGAAATTTTAAAATTCAATAAAATTTAAAATTTACAATGTAAACCACAAAAAAACAATACTGAAATAGTTTAACTCTTTAATTTCGACAAATAAAATTCAAAATGAACTTTGGAAAATCAACAGAATATAACTGTGACAAGTTAAACCACAACCGAACACTACTGAAATATTTTAGCTCTTGCCTTACAACAAAGGAAATTCAAAATGAACTTTGAAAAATCAAGAAAATGTAACTGTGACAAGGTAAACCCCAACCAAACACTACTGAAATATTCCAGCTCTTGCATTTCAACGAAAGAAATTCAAAATGAACTTTTAAAAATAAAGAAAATGTACTTGTGACAAGGTAAACCACAACCAAACACTGCTGAAATATTCCAACTCTTGCATTTCAACGAAAGAAATTCAAAATGAACTTTGAAAAAATCATGAAAATGTAACTGTGACAAGGTAAACCACAACCTGTGTGTGTCTCTGTGTGTGTGTCTCTGTGTGTGTGTGTCTCTGTGTGTGTGTCTCTGTGCGTGTGTCTCTGTGTGTGTGTCTCTGTGTGTGTGTCTCTGTGTGTGTGTCTCTGTTGTGTCTCTGTGTGTGTGTCTCTGTGTATGTGTCTCTTTGGGTGAAACAGTTTGAGGCATTTTAGGCGATGATTTTAGAAAACAAAAGCAGAACTTTTAAAATCGCAACAACTGAAGGTCATTAAATGATTCCTTGGTGGGGCCCGGGGAGGGCCTTGGGGGGTCGGGGGGGGCCTGGGGGGGCGCCGGTGAGCCTTGGGGTGCGTGGTGGGCCTGGGGGGGGCAGAGGAAGGGCCTGGGGGTGCCAGGTGGACATTTGGGGACCAGTGGAGGGCCTTTGGGACCCCGGTGGGCGTGTGGGAGCTCGACGGGCCTTGGGGGACCGGTGGAGGGCCTGTGGGACCCCGTTGGTCCTTTGGGAGCACGATGGGCCTTTGGGGACCGGAGGAGGACCTTTGGGGCACAGGGAGGGCCTTTGGGGGCCTGGGGGCCAGTTGGGGACCGGTGGAGGGCCTTTGGGACCCCGATGGTCCGTTGGGAGCTCGATGGGCCTTTGGGGCCCGGGGGAGGACATTTGGGGCACAGGGAGGGCCTTTGGGGCACATGGAGGGCCTTTGGGAGCCCTGTGGTCCATTGTGGACTGGAGGAGGGCCTTTGGGACCCCGTTGGTCCTTTGGGAGCCCGGGGGACCTTTGGGGGCCGGGGGAGGACCTTTGGGGCACAGGGAGGGCCTTTAGGGGTCCGGGGGGACAGTTGGGGGCCTGGGGGACATTTGGGGCCTGGGGATGGCCTTTGGGGGTCTGGGTGGGCCTTTGGGGGCGCCGGTGGCCCTTTGGGAGCTTGGGGGGCTTTAAGGACCAGTGGAGGGCCTTTGAGGCACTGGGCGGGCCTTTGGGGCACAGGGTGGGCCTTTGGATGCCTGGGGGACATTTGGGGACCGGTGGAGGGCCTTTGGGACCCCATTGGTCCTTTGGGAGCTCGATGGGCCTTTGGGGACCGGAGGAGGACCTTTGGGGCACAGGGAGGGCCTTTGGGGGTCCGGGGGGCCAGTTGGGGGCCTGGGGGACATTTGGGGCCTGGGGATGGCCTTTGGGGGTCTGGGTGGGCCTTTTGGGGCGCCGGTGGCCCTTTGGGAGCTTGGGGGGCCTTTGAGGACCGGGGCTTCCTTCGGGGTTGGGGTAGGAGGATCGGAACCCTTTGGGGTTGGGTTAGAGGACCTCACAACACTGTTTCCCCTTTAAAATCTCTTCAAAAATCTTCTTTTAAAATGTCTATCTGTTTCGCCGAAATAGTTCCATAACCTGTCTAAAACGGTTTCGCCCAAATAATCCCTAAACGCAAATTAAGCGTGTTCCTTTGTTATTGGCATCTCTGTGCTAACGCATTTCAAATTAATAGGAAACCTTTTCGCGCGCTAAAACAATTCATCGCTAAGATGTTTCTTGCCTAATTGTTTCCATGGCCTTTGGTTATTAATATCTTTTGGAGTTCGACCAGTACAACTGTTCCCGAGGCGAAGACATTAATGACTTGGATCTATTCCTGGAGAAATGTTTCTAGGCGAAAATTTTTAAAGTCTGACAGATGATGTCATTGATTGATTGATCTGTCAGGAAATGGGAAATTAATTTGTTGTTTCTAAGGGGAATTATTGATTCACGATAGGTGAATTGAGGTCGACAGCACAGGTGTTCCAAATTCCGGGTTTTTGTTGTTGTAAGTGCACGCTCTCAGCGAATGTCAAGGTCGTTGTTGTTGTTGTTGACACACTTTGATTACGCAATCAAGTTCTCGGAAATTCACTTCCCCCTCGAGTCATAGATCAATAACATTGTTCCCGTTAGAATTCAATGCGCATGTGCAACCTTCGCCCCCCGAGTTATTACACATAGAAACATCAAATAAATCGACCTTGGAAAAAGAGGTCATTGACCCCATTAACCACGTGTTCTCCCTAATGACTCTATGACCATATTGTTTCATAATTCCCCACGCTCGTGAATCAATAATTCCCCCATCGATTATGTAAATCACCCCTCATGCCATTACACGTGGCCAAACAACACCAGATCGATTGACCTTGACCCCCATTAGACTCGATCAATAATCCTTGAATAAATTATGTCCCGTCAGCATTAAACTAAATTGTAGATGGCAGCACGGTGTTCGTCCCGGGCTGGTACCCCCTCCTCTACTGCTATTACTGAAGTTCAAGCTCAAAATTTGCACATGTTAAAGATTAACAATTTTTCTCAATTTATTAAACTCAGACCAGAAAAACACCCTCTGGGCAAGAAAGGTGGCGGAATTCTGTTCTTTATCCGTAATGATTTATATCCAAGTGAAATCCCAATTCCGTGTCTTAATCCCTTTGATGAAGTTATGTGGGTGTGTGTTCGTCCTAAAGTTTTGCCGCGTCCTTTTAATTTAATTGTCCTTTGTTGTTTTTATTACTCCCCTAATCAGAGATCCGCTGACAAAATAAGTTTTATCGAAAAATTACATGCAAGTGCTGACTTTGTACTATCAAAATACCCAAATGCAGGAATTTTCCTGATGGGTGACGCAAACGATATAAGACTTGATTCTACATGTAACGCTTTTAATTTAAAACAGCTCGTTAATATCCCTATTACAAAAGGCAATACCACTCTTGATTTAATTTGCACTAATCTTTCGAAGTTTTACAAACCCGTCTCCACTCTGCCCCCTCCAGGGGTTAGTTACCATTTAGCTTTTTCCTATCACCGCTGGCTAAAGTTAAACAGTCATTTTCTATAAATGAACCGCTTATAGACCTCTCACTGACTCCGGACTTTTCAATTTTGGCTCCTGGATTACTACTGAAAATTGGTCCACTGTGTATCAAACAAATGACGTTGACTACATGGCTTTGTCCCTCCAAAATTTATTGAAGAGTAATTATGAATTCCATTTCCCTGAGAAAAATTTTAAAACATGTTAAACGGATAAACCTTACACTACTTAGTCTTTTAAAAAAACTTATAAGAAAAAAAAATCCATTTTTTCAGAGTAGGTCGTTTTAGTGAGGCTAATAGTCTAAGAAAATTTCTAAATAAACCATGAAGAAAAGTACCTTGTCATTATTATAATAGTAAAGTAAAAAATAGATATTCTAACATGCCCATACAATGGTACAGAAAAATTAAAGAAATATGCGGAAAAGGTCCTTCCGAAGTTGATTTTCATCTCACTGGACCCCCTAATAAGACTGCCAACGATCTGAACTTGTACCTTGCTTCCATCGGTCAAAGTCTCCCCCTTTCACTGGCTCAAGTCCAACTATTCCTCCCAATACTTCCTTCTCCTTTATTTCTCCCTCTGATGTTATAAATAAAATTCTTAAGCTTAGAAAATCAAGTATTTGTCCCTTGGACATCCCAGTTGACTTAATTAAAGCCTTTTCGGACAAAATTGCTGAGCCTTTATCAAATATTTTCAACCACATCACAAAATTTGGTAAATTCCTAATTTGCTGGAAACAAGGTTTTATAACACCTGTCCCTAAAAAATGCGCCAGTCTGACTTTCGCCAACATTCGCCCCATTACGCTGACTTCTGTTTTTTCCAAACTTTATGAAGGTTTCCTCTGTGACTGGCTTAAGGATAAAATTTGTCCACGTATTGACACCCGGCAGTTTGGTAACTTAAAGAAAACTTCCACCACCCATTACCTTGTGCACTTAATGCTTACCATCGTAAGTAACAGTAGAAAGGGGGGTTCTACTCGTGACATGACCACGTGGTTTATGGTTTTCTCAGTGAGAATGAAAAAACAGTATTTTTCTCACTTGAAAAACCAGGAATTTTGTCACATTTATGTATGTTTTCTTGGACGGTTATGTGTGTTGGTCAATTTATTTGATGTTTTTCATGGATGGTTATGGATGATTTATGGTTTTTGTCAGTGAGAATGAAAAAACAGAAACTTTCTCAC